>NC_060267.1:3502717-3642520 GCF_021613505.1 Equus quagga | reverse complement strand
GGGGGGCAGCGTCCTTCCCTCTGGTCCCTCCCCCTCGCCCTCCCCCGCCCTGCTGTCGCCCCCTCCCCCGAGTGGGGACTTTGCGGCTACGGGTTCGCCAACTTGGCCCTCAACTAAGGGAAGGAGCAACTTTCGGGAGGGCGGGCGCCGGCTCCGGGCCCCCATCTTCTGGTGGGGTGGGAAGGGCGAGAGTGGAGAGCCTCTTTTGTTTTAAATGAAGCGAGGAGACCTTGGCTGAGTGAGTGTTTAATCGCTGTCTTCAAGCACAAGAAGGGTTTTATGATCAGGTTTTATGGTTAGTTTCTTCCCCTTGTCACAGGCTCATAGAATACCGGTGAAGAATGAATAGGGGGAGCCTTACGTGGAGCCTGGAAGACTCTGCCCAGACCTGGGGGCGGGGGCTTGTGATTTCAAAGGGAGAAGGCCAAGAGGGGCTCCTGGCAGTCTGCAGCTGACCCTTGGCACCTGTCTGTCCTGCGGGGTCCTGTCATCCGTCTGCCTCGTAGCTGGAGGCCTGGCTGGAGACCCCAGGTCTGCACTCCCTGAGCGTCTGATGTGGACGGAAGAATTTCGGGTCTCTAGGCTATAACTACTGGTTGGTAGGTGTTGAGGACCAACCACGGCGCTGTGGGGACTCTGGGTCCTGCAGTTTATTTTGGCCTCTGAAGGAACTGCAGTTTGCTCTCTCGAACTGAGGACACTGGCTCCTGCCGGCCTTCTCTCTCTCTTCTCTTGGAAACAAAATAATCCAGCCAGAGAAATGTGCTAACTGCAAAAGACAGAAAGATAGCATCTTTTTTTCCCCCTGCCACGGCATAAGCAGTCTTATCAGGCCGGGATGTGTGCTCCTGCCCCTGCCCCTTGGCTGGGTGGCTGTCTGTCATTACAGAACTGTCCAGCTGCTAAAGGCAAGTGGCTCTCTCTCCTAAGCAAGGAGAGGCCCAGGCCCAGAAGCTTCGGCCGTGAAGGAATTGAAGGCTAAAAGAAGGGCAGAGTCACACCATCCCAGGGGGTTATCAGTGGAAATCCGGTCTGAGCTGCTCCGATCTCCTTTCCAGACTCTTTGAGAAGTAAAATCCAGAAAATCAATATGAATGTCGCACCTGTCACCCTTAAATGGTCCATCCTCCATCCTGAAATAAATAAGACTTCTTGGGTACTTTTGTCCTAATCCTGTTTCAAGATCTAGTCTTACCCACCTTTTGTGCAGAAAGGCATTTGTCATTGATTCCCCCCAGGGAACAGGACAAACGCAGCAATAAGCAGGACATCAGGTGAATGTATACAGGCAAAGACCTACGTTGTGACAACATAGAAATGACGTCTTAACATAGTGTCTTGTATAGCATTTTATATGTCTGTGGTTATTCTAACAAGCATAGTTCCAAAAGACCTACACAGTAAGGTATGGACGGAACCACACTGATGGTTACATTGCCATCACTGGTGCATTTGCCCTGCTAAGAAGAGTGACAGATTACAGTTGATGGGGAGTTCCAGCTCACAACTGTTACTAGTATTTTAACTCAGGTAGACAAAATTCCTACGCTGTGTTAGACTCTGGGCTAAAAGCTAGAAATACAAGAAGAGAATTACAGTTTGGTGGTAGAAGATCAAATTAATACTTTCTCCTGTGTGTAGGAGTCAGATATTTTATTTTACAGATTATACAACTGGGACTGGTAAAGACACTTAACAATGGATTCATATTTTCCCTTTGAAGTATCTTCAAAGTACTTATTGTCTAAACACTTGTTCAACAATGTCCGATGCCTTGTATCATCCTTGTATGTACATCTAAGCCATCAATTAGGCTCTAAGCTGTGTCAGGGGGAAATATTGGCTTATCCCTTGGCATCTCCGGAGCCAGGCACAGTAAGCACTTGGTCAGTGATGGTTGACGATGATGGTGTTTAACCCCACTTGGGCTACGCCTAGCACATCACCCCTGGAAAATAGGCCCTTAATGAATCCTTTTCATGACACTGAAGTCGCTTGATAATATCAAACCAGGAAAAAAGAACTAAATCATTTGCAACCTAGTCTGATCCATTTAGTTCCATTGTCTGATGTCATCTCGTATTCAAAGCATTATATATAAAAATCTATCCCAGGGAAATTGTAACGCTGTTAGGACCTTTGTGAAGAAGATACCTACCAGCCAGTAGGATATAAGATATATTATTATTCTCCTTTTCCACATTTGAAAATCATTGTCCTTCAATGACTGAAAGTACAAGTGCCGTGTCTGCTTCTAGCATCAGCTCACTTACGCTAAGAATTTGTGGTCCTTTTTTGAATGTAAATTCTTCCAAGTTATTTGTGCAGATTGGATAGCTTTACATCTGGGTTTACAGAATTCAAAGTTATTTAAATTACTGTAACTGTTTTACTTTAACCAGCGTGCACAGTTGATGGCACAGGCCATAGGACGTACTCCTAAATGTGGCCTCACTGGATCTCCTTTTCTATATAAAATTTTCAAAATAAAGTGGAGAAGAGACAGGTTCTGGTAGTATTAGTGCCTCCTTCACCTGGTTGAAAAGAAAAAAAATCTGTAAACTGAAAGCTCTAATTTTACTGTCTGATCACCTTTTCAAGCTCACGTGGATGTGCTCAGTCCATTCCAGAACTGAAAATGTGTGCGACAGAGAACGAGCAGCTCCCCTTTGTACTCTAACAACTGAGCCTCCGCTCTCCTGCTCACAGGGCCTCCACTCTACCAGACTGTTATGACTTCTTGGGACTGAATTTCATGAGTTCGAGGAGTCCCCCAGCAGATCTAAAATCCCAGCTGTTATTTTGGATTTGCTCCAGGGCCTAAAAACGTCCACAATATATTTTTTTAATCTTGCGTTGACTTTTACGAACACACACACTGCATACTAAGCAGCCACCTGTAAGTTTCAACACTGCTACCAAAAACCAGCACTTCTGCTCTGCTGCATGCGGCGACTCTGAAAACTCTCAATGCCTCATATGCACTCCTAGTGGGTCCCCATGAAATCTTTTAGATGTTGTTAACACACTTTTAGCTGCAAAACCCTCTTTGAACATTTAGAATGAAAGAAGCAGCTTCCTTGGATAGTTTATCTTCTTAGGGAAAAAATAAAGAGAGCAGAAAGCAAAGCAGGATGAATCCAAGTGGCTTTTACTTTAAAATCTCCCGTTAGGAGAACGTAACTGGGGAAAGAGGAAACCCCGGGAGAAGCCTCAGCTCTGACATGAATAATTTAGGTGAGGCATGTGTGAAAGCAAAATGAAAGTTCAACCAAGAAAATATGAGAGTGTATTTTAAAATGACAGTGCAGGGCACAGCGATTGGAGTCAGACTATGGTGGTTAATTTTATGTGTTAACTTGACTGGGCAATGGGGTTCCCAGCTATTTGGTCAAATATTATTCTGGGTGCTTCTGTGAGGGTGTTTAGGATGAGACGAACTTTTGAATCAGTAGCTGAGTAAAGGAGATGCGGATGGGCCTCATCCAATCAGTTGAAGGCCTGAGTAGACGGAAAAGGCTGACCCTCCCCCAAGTAAGGGAGAATTCATCCTGCCTGACTGCCTTCGAAGTGGGACTTCAGGTTTTTCCTGCCTTTGGACTAAATCTGAAACTTCGCATCTTCCTGGGTCTCCAGCCTGCCAGCCGTTGGAAAGAAACTACCCCACTGATTCTTCCTGCTTCTCAGGCCTGCAGACCCAGACTGGAATGACAGCATCGGCTCTGCTGGCTCACCAGCTTGCTGACTGTAGAGCTGGAGACTTATCAGCCTCCGTGTCCACATGAGCCACTTCCAGAGAATAAATCTCTTTACACACGCACACACAAACACGCACAGACACACACACACACACACACACACACACAATTGGTTCTGTTTCTCTGGAGAAACCTGACTAATCGAGAGACTTATGTTCAAACCCTGCCTCTACCACATACTAACTCTGTAACCCTGGGCAACTGATTTAACCTGTCTGCCTCTGTCCTCCTTGTTCGAAATGTAATACCTATAGGGCAATGTTGTGGTGAGGACTGAATGAGCTAACACAGAAAAGGCCCTTAGCACAGTACATGACATGTGGTCAATTATAATTGGAAAATATATTACTGCATTGGTTGAAAAAGAAGTTATGCATAGCAGACTCTTGGGATTCATGGGGCGGGCTTCAAAAAGTACAAGAACTCCCTAAAATTGCATGCAAATTTGTGTATGAATGTCCATGATTTTTCCCTCCCACACACATGCACATACACACTTGAAGATGTAAGAAAGTCTACAGTTTTCATCAAGTTCTCAAAGGAATGTCTAATCCAAAAAGAAATGAAAATCCCTGTTGAGAATGAGAAGACTCCATAATATAGAATTCACTTTTGGTTTTGCTAAAGAAAAGAAAGCGTTACTCCAAAAGAGATAAACCTTCCAAAATTAGCTTTACGATTCCTGATGCTCACACTCTCCGCTCTCTTTCCCTTTGTATCCAAACTTTTCACAAAGTCGTCTACACTGCTGACACCCAAGTTTTCGACTCTGGTTCACTCCCAAACTAACCCAAGTTCTCTCTGCAAAAGGCACTATCGTCACTTCAGTCCCCCGGGGCAACAACCTGAGGAACATTTTAACTCAGTCCCAAATCTACAATTGTTTACCAAGTTCTTTCAAATATACCTTTGAAATAATTCTGGAATCTCTCTCCTTCCTTTCCATAAACACTGCCCTGACTCGTGACATCATTAGCTCTCATCTGGACAATCCCCATAGCCGCCTCTGGCTTCACTTCTTCAGCCCCTCCTTCCTCCAAACCACCAAGGTTGGTGGTGGGTCCCTTTTGGTAAAATGACTAGCTATCTTCCTGCTCTCCCTAGTCTGCCAACAATTCTACATGCCTATTCCATATTGACTTCAGCCACAACTGCTCCTCACATATGCCCTTCCTTCCCTCCTTCTGCCTTTTTGCCTTGAACTGCCCCAATACCACCTTAAGCCCCTCTACTTTGCATTATTTCCATTCCCTAAACATATCAAATGCTTCTACACTTTTATGTCCTTGCTCATTATTAGAACTAAAATAGGTTGAGGGCCTGAGGCTAAGAGAAGTTGCCTTACAACTAGTATGTGCTGGAGTCAGAATTTGAACCCAGGGGCCACTGGGCTCTAGGGTGTATTATCTTCCCAGCCCGTATTGAACTATCCACTTGCATTTCTCACCCAGACAATATTGTTTTTGTCTTTCAACATTCCTATTCTAGCTCCTCTTGAGATCTTGGTTTCTCCCACATACGTTCTCCCCATCTTCTTGTTTACAGTATCTTGTCACAGCTTATGTGTTGAGTCTGATCCATCCCACAATACTCTAAGTTGTTCTGGGGAAGCACATATTAAGCAAGCTGATTCTGGGGTGAAATATTCTAGGTTCAAATCCATTGGTGTCATCCCAGGCAATGACTTGCTTCTCCCTGCCTTTGTTTCCCTATCTGTAAAATGGAGATAATAGTAAGACCAATCTCATACCATTGCTGGGTGGATTAAATGTGTTAGTGCATGTCGAGCATTTAGACCTGTGCCTGGCACACAGTGAGAATCCAGTAAATTTAACATACTATTATTATTATTGTTGTTGTTGTTGTTGTTGCTGTTGTTATCATAGGCCAGGAATGTGCTTTAGGCTTCCTGGCCACAGGCACCAGCATTGCACCTTATAATGTGTGCCCAATGAATGCCAAAAGGATGCATACTAAGAATAGTTTTCACTTACTAAACAAATCTTCAATGATCAGGACAACCTGGCCCATAAATGGGCTCGTGATGGAAATTTTGTTTATTTCAACCAGGCTTGACAATATTTCTAAAAGAAACCTTTTAGGTCGGAATGGAGAGCAATGTCTTCTTCTTATTATTATTATTATTATTATGAGCAAGAGTAAAAATGTCTAATTGAAGGGAGGACTAGACATAAATAAGCATTTCATCAGGAAAATTAAATAGAGGGTTCCTACCTTCATGACAAAAAGCTTCTAGTAATGAATTCAGGTTTAGCCTCTTGAGTATCTAAAAAATTAGAGCAATGAAGTGATTAAGGAAACTGACTTCAGAGGGAAAATTAAGCAGCTAGCTACATCTTGCATAGATTGGCTAAGTGGTGACTAAGAACTTTCCTGTTTGAAATTCATAGGATCGGTAAAGGAGTAAATACCAAAAAGGGAAAGGAATTATTTTTCATGTTGGCAGGTGATAAATAAAAATAAAGGAAGAAAGAAAAGGAAAGGGTAGGTTGGTCAAGAGACAAGGTTTGACTTGTACATACTTTTGGTCGACAGTGAAAACCACTGGTCAGAAAATGCTGTGGCCACATATTCTACGAGTTAGTGGACAGACTGATAACAATCACTTTGGAAAGCAACATGGCAATAGACAGCCAGTCGAGCTGCATATCATTTACCTAGTTATGCTATTTTTGGAACTGTCTCTTAAGGAAATTATCAAAGCCGTGAACAAAGGTTTATGCTCAAAGATGTTTATCCCATTTTTATTTACGATGGCAAAAATTGGAAAAGTCCTAAATGTCCAATAATAGGGGATTGTTTACATAAATTATATTGACTGTTGTACAGCCTTTAAATATCATGGATTTAAAAGATAGCAGTAAATTCTCATGATATAAAGTTCAGCAGAAAAGAGGGTTACACATGCTATATTTCATAGATTCTGAGATGCATAGTTTTTCATATTTTTACATATCTAAGATCATAATATTTCTTGTAGTTTCATTGCCTGTGCATGTGTATTAAAACTCGCACATGGGGGATATCAGCTTGAAGGCAAGTTCTGGCGACAATAGCAAAGTACTTTCAAGAAATGCTCTATCACCAGCACCAGAGGGGAGACAGAAGATAATTTTGCAGAAAAATACAAACATCAAAAAGTCTGAATCACAGAGTGAATCTTATATACGAGTTGAAGTTTGAATACGAAAAAATTCTAGAAATACCTAACCAATAAATTTCACTTACTTCTCCTTTGTGTAAGCTCAACATATTTGATAAAACTATGTCTAAAGGATTTCTTTCAACAAGCATAAAGTAATAATGCTTAGTGATTAAGAATTGTTTCACAGTACTGGCAGTTTTCTTCCTTGTTTCTTAATAGTACATAAAATAATGATAGGTCTTAATATAGATGACCTGCTAGGTTAATGAAAAGCAGTACGTATAAAGTATGAATCTAATTATTTTTTTTAAAGGGAAGAGATACATCAAAATATGTTCTCTCTGGGTATAAGCATTAGCTGTGAATTTTATTCTCCTCTTTTCATATATTTTTCAATTTTTCTAAAAAGCAGTATTACATTTTTAATAGGAAAATCTTAGTAAATAGTGTTTTTTAAAACAACGGTGAAAACGAATGGTTGAACACTTGAGGTTTTTTCCCAACTACTCTGAAGTTGGAATATCTAGCAGCAATTCTAAAGTAAATAGGCTAGGAAATTGAATTTGAGAAGTCTGAGTTTCATTCTTGCTTCTGCCAGCCTAGCCATTTACAAATGATTTGAGTTTTCTAGAATTTTCCTAGTCCCATGTGTAAGAAGTGCACAATAATGCTCACTCGCCTACTTCAAAGCAACAGTGAGTGAACATCTGGAATGAAACAAATAGATTTTATCGTAATTGCCAGAAGACCCGGCAAAGAGTATGAACAGAGCATTTTGTGAAGACGAATCCATCTCCTTCTAACTTATCGCTGAGCAGCATTCATTTCCACACGCGCCGGGGGCCCACACCAGCCAATCTGCCGAAATCCCGGGAAGACCAACCTCAGAGCAGTTTCTGTCTCATGTACCAAAAGGGTTTTTTTAAAAACATGTCCCTTAGGGATTGGTAAGCTTATCTATTTTTACAACCTGGAAACTTCCATCTCAGTGATGAACGCCAAGTGCCTGACACGTTTGTATTATGCATGTGTGAGCATTTGTTTGTATTCTCTTTGACTTTTAAAAATCTGCTCAATGAGCCTTTTTATTCCACACTTATTATAGACAATGTTTCATTAAGATCCATCGATAGAGTCGCTCCTAGTTTATATTTACATTATTTAAGCGCTACAAGTGATATTTGCTATGGGTTATGTAAATGGAAAATAACTTAGGAGATTTATGACGTGATTTTCCTTCTTGCGCTGGGTGACTGGGTTGCCTCCTGATTTTTATTTATGCCCTGAATGATAATCAGTCCCTTCCATTTGCCCACCCACACAGTAGCCTAAGCTTTAGGAAACAATGTGGCTGGGGATGAAGGCAGAAGAAGGAATGACTGCGCTCAGTTCAGAATGACAATAGCTAGCTCCTCTTAGAAACCCTGAGGCAGGTCAGCTTCCAAGAATAAATACCCACCTGCTTTCTGGGAGTGGGGAAGTAGGACACCCCAGGGCTTGCCTCAGAAGTCACCCTGGCACCACACTTCGCAGGCGGTCCCGTGGGAATCTGAAAAGACCTGTTCCATGGAAATGCCTGAGATCATTACCAGGGAGACAAAGGAATCACTTCAACATCTTAGGGAACAATAGACTAGATGTGCACCAAGAAATGTGACCATCTACAGCCACCCTGAACAGGAAACAGGCCAAATTGCAAATTAGTCTGTTTAATGGTTGTATGTGAGAGGAAGCGCCCCCTCCTTGGGAAGGAACGGTAAAGGACTCAGTCTTGTGAAAAGAGAAAATTATAGACAAGTTAAAGATGCTTCAAAACCACTTCCCTAAATTCACTACGTTACTAAATGAGTTTTACCTTACAACCCAAGTGAAAAAAAAGAAACAAAACAGAAAAAAAAAAAAAACCCAGAACAAAAAAAACTAATGAAATGCCTTGATGGCATCTTCGCAGGACCACAGTAAATTTTCTGTTGCCCCAAACAAAGTGAATTTTATCAAGCAAGGAGCATCCCTGAACTTTCACTTCAGCTGAGGACAGTCCGGGGTCTAGGAATGAAACAGACGAGGGGGTCCTATCTGCCAGAAATTTAGTTCTACTTTTAACTTATTTCGTAATTCCAAAGGCTATTCCAGGGCTTTATTCTTCTTAGCTATGTTCAGAGCAGCCTGAAAGAAATGGGTGTACTGGGAGGCTGCGCCCAGGCTTTTCAAATCCTGACTTTTCTCAGCATCCTCTCCTCCGTGTCTGCAGTTTCTTCTCTTTCTTCCTGGAGACTTCCATGTCGTCACTTCAAGATACAAACCTCCCGCCTCCTCTCCACTATCCCCAAACGGCACCTGTCCCAGTTGTAAACGCCGCTTTCTAAGAGACTGTTGACTAATCTGATGAACTAATCCATGCTAATGTGCTGTTGGTCACTATTGTGCAAATGAAAGCCTGGTAGTTCCCTCTTCTCTTTCCCTTTCAGGAATTTTTACTGTGGCCCTTTAAAAAAATGCCTTATTTCAAAGAGGTGATAATTGCAGTGGGAATTTTAGGTAGGAGATGAAACCTATGCGGGAAAATAGGGCGTCTCTTTTCATTATTCTTCAAGTCACCACACAGGGGAATGGTGTCAAACGGGCAGGAGCAGATGCGTTTGACTGTTATGTTATGGATGATTCTGCAGCAGTTCTGTTCAGAGCTGCTATAGACTCAGTCTTAAGTGAATCTTCCTGTCTATCACAAAGGTTAAAACGCTTGAACTTTCCATTGAGTTGGTATGTATTTAAACTTGCCTTGCAATGGTAGAAGAAAGGCTTTTTGGCCTTAAACTGCTGCGGTGTAGATCCTAAATGTCTGAAAAATTTGTTAAAATAGCACTTTAATTTTGACAGAGTTGAACTACTGGGAAAATTAATTGATTGTTTCTCACTTGAGCTTTGGAGAAGTCATTAAGGTTTTTATGGTTTATGGAAAATTGAGAATTGAAGTACACTAAAATCAATATGTTATCTGATGTACAGAGAAAATGGCACTTCAGAAGCAAGAAAGCATAAACAACTCCACGGAGCTTTTTCTTTCTTTCTCCTGATTCGACAAGCATATTTACATAGAGAGTCTGTATTTGCTGGGATTCAAAGTCCTTAGTCAGTCATTTCATTGTGATGCGCATTGTGAGGACAGAATAATGAGGTCTGAGAGATTAACCACTGCATTTTAGAATCTATTCTTTCCTGGTAATTTCAAAAAAGTATTAAGGTCATAATACAAAACACCAGAAATATTCATATAGGGCTGTGTATTTTGTAACAAACTTTAATGAGAAACTTATCATTAGGCTCAGATGGTAGGGGAAATGGTAAATACTTCAAGTGTTCTATATTGTGCTTGCACGCATTCTGGGGAAAACCATCGTGCCTTGTGGAGGTAATGGGCAATGAATTGGGTGCTGGTTGATGCCACCAGCAAGACTTTGAAGCCTGTTCTCTCAGACTAAGCAAGGCTAAGAACAGGAAAAAAAAGAAGGACTGGCAAGAGAAAAGATCATGTAATGTATCTTTCGTTTATTTAGTCTTCTGAATATGCCCTCTCTGATATACACACCAATAATCCTGGGGGGATGTGGCCTTATTCAGTTTTTGCAAACACTGAATGGGTTGGGAATTTAAAAAAATAGCCACTTCTACATTTATTCACCTCCACCACCTCTGTTCTAGAGAGAAAATTATGTTTTGTTTTTGAGTATTCATTGCTGCTTCCCAACCCTTCAGCCTCAGACTGACCCTTCCCTTCCTTGGGTTGCTAAAATCACTTCCACTTCACCATCTTCCTACGCAGTCATATCCACAGTAGCCAGAGGAGGCAATGGATATGGCGGGAGACCAGGAAGAGGGCGTTAGTGATAAAACATCTGCTGGCATAAGACTTGTCTCAGAAGCACTGAGTAAATGAAGTAGCCTTATAGGTAGCAGAGTGCTTATCTTCGTTATCATTGGATACTTGAAAACCAGGATGATTATCCAGTAAGTATTTACCCTAGACCTGGTATTTTGAGGTAATCGCGCAGTTACATAACGAAACAAGACTGTGTTCATTCGGTTAGCGTTCGATACTTGGCATGTTCAGGACTCACTTGTCTATAGTTTCAGGCTTTCTTCAACGTAACCATTGTTTTCTCTAGGGGGAGATTACTAATCCCTAAGGAAAATACCATGAATAGAGAAACTCCTTAAGTCTCCTTTTTTGAATTGTATTCTAAGCTTCTTTCTTTGGCAATTTTATTTAAAAAGTCTGTGTAAAACATTAATTCATTCGGAAGTAAGTGCCCACCCAAACAGAGGCCGGGAGCCAGTTCACCCCAGGGCTGCCAGTCTGGTGTGCTGCCCTTTCCCTGGTCTTCGCACTGCCAGCTTGCAAGTGACTAATCCTGCCTTCCTCTCCCACCGTCCGTTTATCCTGTTACGTGCTCCCATGATAGGCCTCTCTGAACGTGTTCTAACAGCTCGTTCAGAGGTAGGCTTTCAGTTGGAATGGAAGACTAGAAATTTTTGCTGCTCCAATGGTTACTCATAAGAATATAATTTATTAAGCTATAACGACTAAGCCAAGAGTAAGAATTTCTTGTTCTTGATTACACTACACCTTAAAGTGGGGAAACTGCTAACCAAAGCCCAGCTTTGGACTTTGGAGATTTAAGTGTCATTACTCTTTTTCCACCTGATCTGTTCAATGATCCCGATCGTTTGACATATGCGCCAACAGTGCTCTTCTCTGTGCAGTAATGCTTTTTCCTGCCTCTAAATTTAATCCTGCAGGCTGTGAGACCACTGTGGTGTTATGCTTCCTTCTATTACTGAATTTACACTTCCCACTCCTAGAAAGAGAATTGTTGGGTCAAGCCATGGTGCCTGTGAAGTCCACATTAAAACAGACCTGGGATATGTAACACATTAACTCATTAGCCTCAGCCGTGACATGAGCAGACTAATTTATTGCATTTTAGCCAACTAGCAACCAGCTCGGAGGGTAAAAAGTGCCGAGAGAGTGGGGAAACGGCGGAAACAGATGTGGCGCTGTTCTTCAGAAGAGACTTGCAATGAGGGGATGGAAGGCCCTGGACAGACAGCAGGAAGACGCGCCCAACCAGGGGCCAGGGCTAATGCTGCAGGGGACTCTGGAGACTAACTCCATCTCTCACAGTTTGTCTGAGCTACTATTTCCAACCAGTTCTCTAAATAGAACACCCAAAGTCTACACGAAAAGACAAAATATTATCAGCTACAACATTACAACATTTCCATGGGGTTTTTTTTTTTTTCAGCTCTATTTCCAACTTAGGAGTTGCATTTGATTCTGATAGTGGTACCAGCAGACTGCCTGACTTCTAATCTGATAAAAATCATTGCTGTTTCCTGGGATCCAGATCTTGCTGAAAATCAGCCACCTGACCTTTCCTGGTACGCTCTGACATCAGAGTAGCCTGTATATTCATGGGCTCCTTGAAAGTGCAGACAGTAACAAAGATGCTCAACCCTCGTGGCTGAGCAGGTAAATTTAAGGGATCAAGGACACTGACAGCCACCTCACTCCTTCCCTATTCGACTTCCTTTCCCATAACAGCTCATCCTTTTTCTTTTTAATTGGAAAAACTTAAAGTTGAAAAATAGAAACTTAAGTACAGAAGGCTCACATGAAATGTGTAAATACAGGACAAAGAATAACTTAGTGGTTTACAGCATAGAATCCAACAGAACTGCGTTGGAGTCCCAGTTCCGTCACTTACTGTCCATGTAAACTTGAGTAACCTTGTTGAGTCTCAGTTATCCCGTCTGTAAAATGGAGATAGTAATAGTACTTACTTCACGAAACATAAGTACCCCATAAGTTAGCTATTATTAATTTTTAATTAAATATTATTCCCCTAGGATTTACTTCTGTGATTTAAAGCTTTTGTGACATTATAATTTTAGAGACAGCTACCATTGAAATTTTTTTTGTTTTGAGGAAGATTAGCCCTGAGCTAACATGTGCCTCCAGTCCTCCTCTTTTTGCTGAGGAAGACTGGCCCAGAGCTAACATCCCTGCCCATCTTCCTCTACTTTACACGTGGGACGCCCACCACAGCATGGCTTGACAAGTGGTGCATCAGTGGGCAGCTGGGATCCAAACCAGCAAACCCCGGGCCACTGAAGCAAGACGTGCAAACTTAACCGCTGCACGACCGGCCACCCCCAGAAACAGCTATCACTGAAATTTTTGAACAAAGAAATTGTACTCAAGGAACCATATGTCTACAGGGTATCCCGTGCTGGGACAGGGACAGGTGCTTTATGAGTACAAAAGAAATACAGGGGCCGGCCCCCTCCAAGTGGTTAAGTCTGCGCGCTCTGCTTCGGTGGCCCAGGGTTTCACTGGTTGGATCCTGAGTGCAGACATGGCACCGCTCATCAGGCCACACTGAGGTGGTGTCCCACATAGCAGAGCCAGAGGGACCCACAACTAATATACCCTTGTCTTTTCCCTCAAATAATATACCTCATAGTTAGGGAGACAGGACTAAGTTATGAATACGTAATCATTAGCAAACCTGTGCAGTATTAGTAAATAAAACATGGCAGTATTTATTTAAAAGCTCAGTTTTGATACAGATTATTATGAAATCACATATAAAACAGTCACGCAACACAGTCCTTTGTCTTCCAATGCTTCAAAACAATTATATACGGTGATAAAATGGAGCAACCAACAAGATAAAGTCAGAGGCTGCAGGGAAATGGATGCCCATTCAAGTTTGCATGTCCTGGTTTCACTTTCTTCATTGCACGGCTGACAGGGCACCATTTTACCCTCTGCAGTGGGTCACATGCAGTGCGGTCCATCCCGTGCGGTGAATCCAGACTGATGGACACACTCGTTTCCACGCTTTGTGTATCAGCTGACTCCTCATTGCTGGACAGAGAGCCAGTAAGCACAGCCACGGTGGGAGAAGGTGATTTACCAGCCACTCAGGGTTCAAATGTTTCACTGGACCAAACTCCATGCCCTACAAGGTAGGTGGCAGGAACACATTTCCTCTGCCCCTCTGCCCCTCTTGCTTCCACATCCCCCAACTAAACACCGCTACATGACGATATAGTATCTACAGATTAGGACTGCATTAAATAAGAGCAACATCAAGAAGGACGTCTTCCAGGCTTTACTGGCATCTGAGAACCACCGTGGATATCGCAGTGTCGTAAGGTGAGGAGGGAAAGGAGGTTACAGAACTGAAATGCTGACACAGGCTTGCTTCAATATTTTCTTTTTCCAAAGTGGAGGCTAGAATTGTCTCACTCTAGGAGGTACCACTGGAGAGTTATTTGTTTCATGGTTCAAAAGTTTGTTTACTGAGCTTTTGTTCTGATAAGGATCTGAAAGTCGGTTTTACTTTGGAACGAATGGCAAGTCTAACTTGAATTTTTTATTATTTGAGCTGTGCTGCAAGAGGTTAGAAATGACCATATCACCAATCCATGGAGAAACACAGAGCTATTTTCCGTAAAATAGCTAGCCTTATCTCCGATTTAAACCAAACTTTTAGGAACAAACACACCTACAAATTTTGCTTCAGTTCACAAAAGTAGATAGGGGTGGGCAGTTTGAAACAATCAATAATTCTTATCTAAGTCAGGTCAGTCAATTTTTCCACACCCTTTAACTTTTGCAATTATTCCCAAGAGTAAACAATTTCTGATGGATGCTGGCTCCTGGTTAGGACAGTACTGCGAGGTGGGTGGTGTTTCCAGATGAACTCAGGTCTTCAAAAGTGTGACCACAATAAGAAGACATGTTTTCACGCCTGGCTGATGGAATTCACGTAACCGCTTTGTAATCATATCTTCTATTGATAGGCCATACCTTATTTAAGACATTTCATATCTAAGTAAGTAATGACATTTAGCTATGAAAAGTGCTTCAAAATTATTGCCTATTGAGGTTTAATATCCACATGAAATAAAGTATATTATGATTTCTGTCAAAATAAGAACAAGGGGACATTCAGAATTTGCCTTAGTGCTGTTTGAACAGAACATTCAATATCTGTAGCTTAGCCTTCTGACACACAATGCAAGGACAGTATTTGGTTTATTTAAGCTCATAAGTGTCTACACAGAATAATTAAAATTATATTTTAAAACTATTCTGGAGGAGAAGAAAATAAGTCCCCATTTTGTAGAGACTAGTTATGGAATTCCTCACTTACAGTCTCAAAATAATACCCCCTCATACTTTATTGGCCATTCTAGCATCATCTGGGGACACACACACACGAGTATACAAGATTTGAAGAGATAACATTGTGCTAGGAGATAGCCGCTAAAATAGTTGTTTAAATACATTTTTTGAAAAATAAGTGCTACGTTTCAATGCTCATTTTCAGATTTATATATGCATTTATTGACGTTCATCCAGCCTTTCCTTGCAGAACAATGGCTTGCCTATGTACGGAGGAACGCTGGTGAAGGGCGAGCTCGAACTTCGTGTGTGAACTTGCTCTATACTCAGTACTAATAATGAGGATTTACCTTGTTAAGAAACTGAAAGTACTTCCAAAAGTAAAGTTATGCTTTTAGCAATCAAAGTTGACTTTTCGGAGGCAGTTTTGGAAAGTCTGTTTCCTTTAACTGCTAAAAAGTAGAAAAAGGCTGAAGTTAAGGCTATGACCATTCGGTCATTAGAGATTTTAAGTGAAAACATACCATGTCTGGTAAGCTTTTTGTTTCTCAGTGGTCTCAATATTATATTTCAAATAAAAAGGAGGACAAAAGAGGGCCCAAAAATCAGTATCTTTTAAAAACATAAAATTTCTCTTTTCTAGGTAAGGGTAGATTATTGAAGCTATGTTAATAAAAAGAAAAATATCAAGGAAATATAGTCTTACCCAAATCCACATTTGATTTTCTATTTCAGTTCAAAATATTTACATACTGATGCTAAATCCTGGTGTCAATGTTAATCGTTTGCAGGTTGGCCTGAAACTATTAATTCTGAAAGAGAAATAGAGTGGGCAATCTACAATTTCATAAGATATGAGACTACTTTTTGCAAGAAAAATTTACAGTCATTGTGAGTTACGTTTGTTTTTCTTGTTACTTTTTATCATTAAAACTCTTTTGTAAACCTGTTATTTCTTCTGTGCCCAGAAGACAAAAGAGCTTGGCGCTTCATTGAATTGGTTCATCTAAATGTCAACTTTTTTTTTAATGGAATAAGAATTTTCTCTTAATATTCTCATTTAAGACTACAACTATGTGACCTTTAAGATCCTTTCCCACACTACGATCTCTGACGGTTTTATTATTCCTTTCCTTAAAATTAATGGTCAAAATCTTTATCATAATTGTTAAGCAACATTCACTACTATATTAGCTTAAGGCAGAATATGAACATATTTATGTGAACCGTGGCTTTCTGTTGGGATAATACAGATCCTAGGCAATCTCCAAAGAATTTTCCTAGTGTCCTTGGGTGGCTTCCTGAGAAAAAGGAAGCATCGAAGATTTCTCCTCCAAAGACTTTATTCTTGAACCCAAGGCCTTTGCCCCCTTTTTGCTGCCCCCATCCTGTTAACATCTCTGAGGGGCACCACACGCCCAGCAGGATGCCTTACGACAGAAGTGAGCCCATCCTGGCTCACGTGTCATAGGGGTTAGTGGATGGAGAGATGCACAGACCCTTTTCCTTAAATTAGATTGTTGTAGTTTAACTCCTTACTCGGATTCACGAGCTGTCTCTCAATGTGCCCTGCTGGGTTTGTTGGCTCGGCTCCTCCCTTTGATCCTGGGCTTACTCGAGCAGTCCTCACTGGCTCCCAGTTCTGCCTCTCTAGTTCCAGATGAACGGTCTTCTCACTGCAGTCGCCGCCGGCTGACTCAGAGGCCCTGTGTTCTCCTTGGTTGGCCCATCGCTCATCAGACTTCCACTGCTCCCTGAACCTGTCTCCTTGCTTCCTGGGCTTGCAGCCTTGGACAACCCTACACAGTCCTTTCTGTTCCGCCTCACATTTTTCGTTCTTTTTGTTGTTGATGATCACTTTTCGTAGCTTGATCAAATGTCTGCCAACCGTCCTTTTTGTACTTCCCCAACTTCCCAATTTAGATTAGCACACAGCCCTTGTCGTTCCTTTGTCTGTAATTGCATATCCACACCTACAGGCTAAAGGGTGTTATTTATATAGAAATACTAACATTCAGCATGATGAAATGCATTAAATGTGTTAAAAAGTACAGGAATTTATAATGATACTTAAAATTCATTAGTCAGGGGCCAGCCTGGTGGCGCAGAGGTTAAGTTCGCACATTCTGCTTCAGCGGCCCAAGGTGTGCCAGTTCGGATCTCGGGTGCAGACCTATATACTGCTTGTCAAGCCATTCTGTGGCAGGCGTCCCACAAAGAGAGCAGAGGAAGATGGACACAGATGTTAGCTCAGGGCCAGTCTTCCTCAGCAAAAAGAGGAGGATTAGCAGTAGACATTAGCTCAGGGCTAATCTTCCTCAAAAAAAAAAAGAAACTTCATTAGTCATCTTTGGAAACTGTTAACAAAAAGGAGGGGGAGAGACAGAATCATTTATCATGCTTTTCCCATAAGAACCATATCTCAGAGAAACCAAAGAGTTGGTGAGGGGAAGTTTTCTTGTTTGTTTGTTTTAATGAATTGCAGCTAATAAATGCAGAAGGGATAATAGAATTTAAGTATCAACATTTGGCAATCCTTAATGAAATGAAGACTCTGAGCAATGACCATCAATGACTCTAAACCATTAAAGGGAAGACTAATGGGAGGTTCATAAAGAACGGATCAAGCTGACAACGCCAGGACCCGATGATCAAGTGTAACGTTACAGAGGACAGGCTACTACAGACTCTGTGCCCCATCCTCTGATGCAAAAGAAAACACAAAACACTCACTACAAAATGTGCTTATACAACATTGAGCAGGATTCTTACCAAGGCCTCTAGGTCTAACT
The DNA here is from genome assembly GCF_021613505.1 of Equus quagga. NCBI lineage: Eukaryota > Metazoa > Chordata > Mammalia > Perissodactyla > Equidae > Equus > Equus quagga. The sequence goes on along the minus strand of NC_060267.1, from coordinate 3,624,607 downwards.
GCAATTTAGTGGGAAATGCAGGAGACAGAGGATATAACAGGAAGGCCATCCACAGAATCCAGAATGTGGGAAATTCCACAGGGCAAATTACCTGCTTCCTTCAACAAATGGCAAGGAAAACAAAAAGGAAAAGAGGCAGATATATGATAAGGAGCTTTAGAGACATGTTAACGTGCAATGTGTGCATTTTGGCTCCTGATTTGAGCAAAGCAATTGTAAGCAAATGATCTCTTAGGAAACTGAATCGAAGAAATCTCAAGACTGGCTATTTAATAACATCGGAGAATTATGATTCACTTTTAGATGTAATAATGACATTGTGGCTATCTTTTGTTTTTAGAAAGAATCCTTATCTTTAAAAGACATATTACAAAATATTCATGCACGAAGTGATATAAACTCTTGGATATGTGTAAAAATAATCCAGGAGACAGGAGATGGGGAAGGGGTATGGATGAAACAAGACTGGCCATGAATTAGCAACTGTTGAAGCTGGCCATGGCTACATGCTGGTTCATTATACTGTTTTGCGCACTTTTGTATACGTTTAAATTTTTTCATAACAAATTTTTAAATATTCAGCAACTAGTGTGTTTCTCTGCGGATGCAATAGGAACTCAAATGTCAAGACAGACGCTTATGCTAGAAATTACAGCCCATCAAGTGGGATCTATTCTGTGGGAGTGTAGTGATGCTCTCAACCCACCTTCTTCTCTCTTTTCCCCCCCGAAAGCTTCAGAACATACTGTTCTGCCTGTTAAAATGTAGACGTTGAATGACTGAAGGGTGGGAAGCAAGGTGTTCTCTAAGACGGTGGCGGGCTGCTCTGCTGTTTTTGGAGAATCCCTGCTTTGTCCCCACTGCTCTAGAGAGGGGTGTGGTGATCCAGCCTGGAGGGGATTTGTGCAAGTCCCCCTGAAGGCCAGGGCAGCCCCGCCAGTGACCCGGGGTCACCTCTGAGCTGGTCTGGGGAGCTGCAGCCCTGCGCACTCCTTGCTGCGACTGGGAGGAGGGCTGAGCTGTGCTAAAGGAGCAGGCTCAGAGGAAAGCGAGAACACAGGGCCGGGAGGCTCCCAGGGAGGGATCTGCAGCCCCATCGGGAAGGGCAAGCCCTGACAAGCCCAATTCTAATCCTCAGGAAAACTGAAAGGAGGAAAACTAGGTAGGTTGAGGGTAAGATGCCACCACAAAGACTTCTCTGGCCTGGCAGGACTCAGCAAGAGGGGTCCAAGCCCACTGGTAACCAGTCTAGTGTGCAGGAAGGCTCAGCCTTAAGACTGAATTGGGGTGGGGACCAGGAGTCGGGAACACACAGTTTGGAGGGAGAAGGAGACGCAGCAGCCTTAGTGGAGAGGCTGATGGTCCACTGATTCTGTGGCCTCCCAAGAGTCCACTGTCACGTGTAACCACACCAATTCCAGGCAGTAGACATCATTTGGTAATGGCGGAGACAGAATTTGAACCCTGGTCTGAGTTCAAGACCTGTTGTTTTTCCATGGTGCTCTCTGCCTTCCAGCTCGTTGAAGTGACTGGGCGTGTGGGAGAGTCCTCTAACAAGCAGCTCTGTTCTGCCCACTGGGTGTTGTTCCTGTCTTGGCATCCCTCCCAACCCCTTGTGAAATGCCAATCCCTTGCTCAGGCAGCAGTCGAGGAGAGCCAACGTGGCACAAAAGGAAGAGGGACGAGTCAGTGGGAAAGCTCAGGACTCTACAGGCAAACTTACCAGGGTTGAATCCTGGCTTCCTTCTTCCTGACTCACTAGCTTCTGGCAAGTTTCCTGTCTTTTGGAGTGTTTTATCATCTATAAAATGGGCAGAGTATCATTTATGTTGAAGGGTTGTTGTAAAAATGAAATTAAAAATGGATCATAAAATATAACATTAAAGTAACCAGGAAAACTACTCCCCATTTAAAAACTGTTTTTGGCCATTTGGGGTCCTGGGATAAATGGAAACAAGATAGACCGCGGGACAGCAGACTCTTGGGAGGTTTTATTGGCATGTGCCTCCCCACACCAAGAAAGTCAACCTGTCCAAACTTGATTGGGAAAGAGCTGTTTTTGTGAAAATTTTATGAGTCAAAATATTACAATACCTTGCCCAGTCTTTTCGCAGTTAGTAACCCATCCCTTCATCACAGAAGGAAGGGAACTGGGAGGGAGTTCCCTGCTGATGCCATCTTGACCAAAGGACTTTTGTTTTTCCTATTCCGTGATTGTCAAGACTACCAATACATGTGGCATTAGACTTCCAAGAAGCAAGTAGCCTGCATGATACGTATCAACAGGTTGATTCCTTTGGTCTGAGGCAAAGACGTCATTCTAGGGCAATTAACTGGAGCAATGTGTCATGGAAAGTCTAAGATGCTTTTTCAAAGAGATCCAAAAATGTGGAGGATTAGAGAATAATGTAATGTAGGAGGAGTTTATTTCCCTTGCACATTGTAATCTTGAAGTGAGCGGCTCAGGGTAAGGGAGGGCTCTGCTCTGCATGGGCTATGGGATGTGGAGACAGTGGCAGGTAACGAGGGAAGACAACAGACTATAAAAGGGTTTGCTTCTCTATCATAAAAGTCTTTATGTTTTTAATATTATTCTTCAATATGTAGCTATTACTCACTAAATGTTAGCTTCTTTCTTCTTTCCATATCATTCTATGTCAAGTATGTTGGAGATGGCCAAACTCCTTTGCTGGTAATTTTATGAAAATGTATATAAAAAGTAAATTTGCAAATAATGTTTCACTTTGCCATTGTTTAAAAAATAGCCTTACTTTTTCACTAAAACAGTCTCTAGAATTGTTATTGACTTTGAGTCATGGCATTTTATGCTTATCTTTTAAAGGATATCATCCAACTAATGTTTAATAAACTTTATTATTGAATTTAATTTTAAATGTCTTACTTCATTAGCTGTTGACAACTCTAAATTTTGGCTGATTTAAAAAAAAAATAGCAAATATGTAGAATTTAAGGAACAGGGAAAAAGGTTGAACCCAGGAGCCCCTTCATCACTGTTTCCAGACCATCTTTGATCTATAGCCATCCTGTCAAGATCGAGACTCCAGGAGAATGCTGTAATTTTGTTCCTTTCAGGCTAAGTCACTGAAGACATTTCTAGGGTAGTCCCCCTGATCTGTGGTTTCAGTTAGCTGTGGTCAACTGCAGTCTGAAAATATTACATGGAAAATTCCAGAAACAAACAATTCATAAGTTTTCAATGGTGTGCCATTCTGAGTAGTGTGATGAAATCTTGGGCTTTCGCCACTCAGTCTGGCCCGGGGACGTGAATCATCCCTTTGTCCAGCAGATCCATGCTGTAGACTCCACCCGCCTGTGTCGCTTAGTAGCCATCTTGGTTATCAGATCAACTGTTGGGTATCACAGTGCCTCTGTTCAAATAACCCTTATTTTACTTAATAATGGTCCCAAAGTGCAAGAGTAGTGATGCTGGCAATTCGAATATACCAAAGAGAAACCGTAAAGTGCTCCTTTTGACGGAAAAGGTGAAAGTTCTCGACTTAATAGGGAAAGAAAAACAATCATGTGCTGAGGTTGCTAAGATCTATGGTAACTTTTGGTTACGGTTCATTGTTATAATTGTTCTATTTTATTGTGAGTTATTGTTTTTAATCTCTTACTGTGCCTAATTTATAAATTAAACTTTATCATAGGTATGTATGTGTAAGATAAAACATAGTCTATACAGGGGTCAGTACCATCCGCAGTTTCAGGCATCCACTGGGCGTCTGGGAATATATCCCCAGCAGATAAAGGGGGGCTACTGTACCTTATTTGTTGTCTCTACTTTATAAATACTTTTTTCTTTTTTCGTGAGGAAGATCAGCCCTGAGCTAACATCTGTTGCCAATCCTCCTCTTTTTGCTTGAGGAAGATTGTCACTGAGCTAACATCTGTGCCAGTCTTCCTCCATTTTATATGTGAGATGCCACCACAGCATGGCTTAATGAGCTGTGTGTAGGTGCATGCCTGGGATCCGAACCCCTGAACCCCGGGCCGCCCAAGTGGAGTGCGTGAATTTAACCACTGCACCACCGGGCCGGCCCCTATAAATACTTTTGGGTTACCAAAAGACCATTATAGAAACTTCCCTAACATTAATCTTCTAAAGCCATTCTCTGGCACAAATATTTAAAACTTTCTTTTTCCTAGACTCATTGGACTTATTTTAGATCTACTGAACAACTTTTATCATGATTAGATTGGGCGGGTTTATACTGTAGTTAAAGAATAGTGCTGGTGCTATAAATCCTTATGGAACATACGTTTTCACTGTTTACATAACCCCAAAATATCCAGATGAATAAAGAAACTCATCAATTATCTGGGCCTTTTGTTTTCCCAACACAAAACACCAGGTAAAGCCCGTCATCTGGAACGCTAAATGTTTCTCCCACCTCTTACCTAGCAGTTTACGCCTGTAGACAGAGCTTTAGACAGCAGATGGAAGGAAACGCCAGGCTGGAAGGATCATGCTGGTTCTCTTGAATTCCGGGCATTGTCCCAAGATTGGAATGAATTGTTCTAAGAACTGTGGGGAGAGCATATCTGAAATCACTCCTTTAGAAGCTGCTGGAGGCTTGGGACCATGGAACGGTAAAATGTCAACTTGAAGGAAATTAAGGGATTCAAACCATGAGCTTGACCTTAGAGAGAGAAGGCTGATTCCTGAGTGACGCCAGTGGAGGGAACCACAGCCACAGTGGATCTAGGCAGAGGAAACTATCTGAGCACAAAGCTTCAGAGGTTCCCAAACCAGCTGAAAGCTGAAACAAGAAAGAGCAGGACAGATAGGTCTTCATTCCAGTGTACAGGTGACAGGTCATGTGTGTTCTCTGAAAGCCATTGAGCCAATGTCACATAGTGGTTTACATCTGACCTTGGAAGCAGACTGTGAAGGGTCACAATGCTGATCCTGTCACTTCCCACTGCGTGAACTCGGGAATCTCATCTCTGAGATTCAATTCTCTGAGCCTCATCTGCAAAATGGGGCTAGAACCCAACTCCCAGGGTTGTGTGAAGAGTCAATGAGCAAGTACAAGCCCACCTGGCACACAGGGAAGGCTCGACTATAGAGCTCCTGTTACTCCTACCCCATGAGCCTCTGGGAGGAGCATATGAGACACTACATCTGTAAACATCTGTGAAGACTGCAAACCGCCATGCAATCTCAAGGGGTCGTCAGTTTGTTTAATTCTCCATGAGACCTACCTCCATAGTTCATCAGAGGTCTGGACAAAATCTCAAACCACAGTGGAAAGGAGTGCTCCTTCTGTATCCGGATGGGTACCTACAACTTGTGTTTTCAGGAACTTGGAGGACAAAGTGACTTCTTTGTACGCATCTGGTCAGGTAGAGGCCAACACTGCTGGCAGCCATGCTCCTCACCTGAACGGTTGCCTATTCTTTCTTTCTTTTTTCTTTTTTTAAAAAATTATTTCTTTGAGGTCATAATGGTTTATAATGCTGTGTAATTTCAAGTGTACATGATATTATCAGTATCTATGTAACCCACGTCATGCTCACCCCCAATACTCTCATTTTTATCTGTCACCATACATATGTGCCCCTTTACCCCTTTTGCCCACCCCCCAGCCCCTTCCCTTCTGGTAGCCACTAATCTGCTCTGTTCGTCTGTGTGTTGGTTTATCTTCCACATATGAGTGAAATCATATGATGTTTATCTTTCTCTCTCTGACTTATTTTGCTTAACATGATACCCTCAAGGTCCATCCATGTTGTTGCAAATGAGACGATTTGGTCTTTGTGGTTGCCTATTATTTTAATAAAGCACAGGTACTTCCCCGGCCCTTGAAATTGAGAAATACTGGGAAAGAAACAGGAATAAGAGAGTCATACTCCTTATTTCTTCCTCATCCTGCCTTAGACTCCATCCTTCTTAGGTTTTCTGGCCAGTAGAATGACATACTCTGAGTTGTCCCATAGGTTCATGATCTCCCTTCTCAAACAAGATCATCCTAGGCAGGAGTTACAGAGACAAGCTCTCTGCCTCTGCAGAGACTGAATTTAGTGTCTGGAGAATTGGACCATTAATTGGGATGGGTTAACTGGAAATGAAATGGATTCTGCTACTTAAGAAATATTCTTGAGGGGAAAAAATAACTAAATGTTGCTAATGACTAAATGTCCTCTTTGCTGTGGGAGTGTAGAACAGAAAAAGAGAAGGAGCTTGTAATTTGGGAAGGTGGTTTGGGTTCCTTTATGAAAGATGTTATCAGAACTCAAGAGCGTTTTCTACATGACAGCAATGCTATCGGAAGACGGGCTTCTCCCCAAGGCCCGGCGGTATCATCGACTTACAGCCTAGAGAAAAAAGCATTAGAAACAAGTTCTGTGGACGAAATAACAATTGGATTTATATACAGTTAGCAAAATACACAATATTTGAAAAATATCCCAGCTTTACAGGAAAAGAAATAGTAAGGTTCTGAAATCTTATTAGGAATACTGATAAGGAATTACAAAAAGACAGAAAATACGTGGGAAAATTTCCCTTTTCCCTTAAAATGGATGACTTTGAATGTACATACTATGATTGACATCAACATTTATTGAGTGACTATTCAATCGACAACATAAAATTTACTCTCTCCGTATGCCTGCAAAGCTCTGTCCTCTTGCAGTCCTTGGGCGTGTCTAAACAAAGGGCTCTTGGCTCAGCCTCGTCCTCACAGAAAACCTGAAGCTGCCTTCGTGTACATACCGTCCAGCAGTGTACATGCCTCTTAGCCCCGTTGACTGAGCAACAGCAAAATGGCCCAGATGCGATACCACTCCTCCTCCTAGACTCCTCTAAGGGGAGAGACGAGGCGTGCGGCAATGCTGGGCTGTGTGTGAGGGGAGCTCTGCGTTCTGCTTTTCCATCAGCCGCCACCCCACAGCACCAAGTCCTGGGTGAGGATGGGTAGCTGGATAAAACCTGTGGACTGGAACATATTTGACACCGTCTGCAAAGCACTAAGAGTCCACGGATGAGGAATTGCAGTAATGAGCGGAGAGCAGCACGGTGGCTGTTAACATTGCTGCTCTTCCAGGCAGAGGTCAGCACTGCCTCGTGAGCGAGTGACTGAGCACCGCAGAATCGTGCAGCGTCTCCTCTGCAATCACATTTGGCCCTCTCTGGAGTAATCAGACAAAGTGCCCACAGGAGAGCGAGGCCCGAGAGCCATGAGGTGGTAGAGTGTAGTGATTATTACTAGTTTATAACATTATAGTTTATAATATTTGTGGGGGAAACTATGAATTATTGACCAAGATCCATTCTCCTCGTCTTCTGGGCATGTCCCCATCCAAACCCAAGGTTGCATTTCCCTATCTCCTTTGAGACTGGGTGTGGCCATGGACTAAATTCTCAGAAATGGAGTGTGAGTGGGGGTGATGAGCACAGGGCCTGCATCATATGCTACAAGTGAAGTTGATGCTCTGGACCTGGTGTCTCTCACACTTCCCAGTCCGCCCAGGACCCGTCTTTGACCATGCGGACCAGGACAGGGCTCTTTTTGAGGGCATTGCTCCGGTAGCAAATTGGGAGAAACGTGAGCACCTGAATGCCCATGTAGAGCAGAGCCACCTGGACCTGCCCTGCTCACTCAGGACGGCAGCATGGGAGGGAGAGAACGCCCGTATTCTCTGAGCCCCTGTAGAATTGAGTCTCTTTGAAAAAGCATCTTAGACTTCACCCTGATACAAAATCATGCAATATGTTCTTCCACAAAATATAATAATATCTATAATTGTATTCCGTTATCTATAGCTGCAGAACAAGTTACCGTAAACTTAGTGCCGTAACACAAGACAAATTTGTTACCTCGCAGGACTGTAGGTCATGCTTGGCTGGGCTCTCTGCTCGGGGTCTCTCCAGGGTGAAATCGAGGTGTTGGCTGGGGCTGCCATCCCACCTAAGGTTCACGGTGCTCTTCCAAGTCCATGTGGTGTGTTGGCAAAAAGCATTTCTTTGCTGCTGTAGGCTGAGGTCCCTATTTCCTTGCTGGCTGTGGGTCAGGACCACTCTCCATTCCTGGAGGCTGACTGCAGGTCCTCACCACGTGGCCCCATGGGTAGTTGCTTATCCCTGCAGGCCGTCAGGACCACCTCTCTCTGACTTTTTTCTCAGATGTTGACAATCTGGAGGCAAGTCTACTTTAGAAAAGCTTGTCTGGTTAGCCCAGGCCTGCCCTGCTAAACTCCCTTTTGCCATATTAGGTAATATAATCATGGGAGTAATATATCATCAAATTTAAGTTCTCCTTTTTTAAATATCAGTAAACACAACATTTATATCCTAAAGAAACCTATTTACTCCCTCAAAGATAAAAGAAATGTGTTATACTATTTAATTAGTACATATTATTCACATAAATAGATAGAATGAACTTAAATATCTGAAATGTAAAGAACTTAGCTTCTTTAGCTTATTTAGGCTAATAGCATGATGCAGCAGAAAAAGCATGAGCTTCGATGCCAAAGAGAAGAGGAACAGAATCTCGGATCTGCCCACTTTGTGTCCTGGAGCACAGGTGGAATTTCAAGTTTAACCCTCCCTTGGACTTTTAATCTCTCAATAGCCATTTTTAACGTGTTTACATCTGTTGTAATAACTGATATGTTTGGTCTTGTATCATCTTGTTTTATACTATTGTTTTTAATCTTTTCTTGCTCTTTGATTGTTTTGTTTGTCTTTGGCCTTATAGAAAATTTTTGCTCACTTTTTTAGTGATTTAGAAAGTAGGCATCTTGTTATTAATTCTCCTAGACATACGTTTCACTTTTTTAAAACCCTCTACAACGTATTTGTCTTTTTAACTCAAAACTAAATCAACATTTTTAATCACTCCTATGTAAGATAAGAACTTTCGCTCAATTTACTCCTTATTCATTGCTTATCTTTGTCAATATAATTTACTACCCACGATCCTTATTATTACATAAAAGTTCCGTCCACGCTCAGAGGAGGGATTATATAAGGCTTGTATATCAGAGAGTGGGAATCTTGGGGGCATTTTAGAATTCTGCCTACCACAATCGTATTTAATATACGTATGCAGTATTAACATATGTGTGATATATAATATAATAACACAATATAATAATGCTTACTTACAATAATAACCATGCTTACTATGTGCCAGGAACTTACACACCATTTTATATGCAGTTTATCCTTTAATCCTCACAACAAACCTATGAGAGTTAATATTATACTCCCCATTTCCAGCTTACAGAAGTAACCAAGGCTCAGAAAGTTTAACTAGTTTGCCCAAAGTCATACAACCAGTAAATGGCAGAATCTGGATTATACCCCGCTCTGTTGCCAGACAGCATAGACTTTGGAATTGGACAGACCTCTTATATGTGCTCCTAGGGCCCCAGAATTCTCCTTAATAGCACTCGTGGCAATGTCACTTAATCACTGTGAAATAAATTGTTTATGTCTGTCTCCCCAGATAGACTACAAACTTCATCAAGGCGGTTGTACCCATTTTGGAGTGCATTCAGCTACAAGTAACAGAAACTTGACAGTGGCTTCAACAAATAAGGATTCACTTTTGTCATCTAAAAAAGAAGTACAGAGGTAGTGGCTGCTGGTAATGTTTCAGAACCTCAACAATGTCACAATGTCTCTTTGACTCTTTTGGTCTTTTCTTCATGGGTTCAAGATAGCTGTTGCAGCTCCAGCCATCATATCCAAATTAAAGCCAGAAGAAAGGAAAAGGGATGAGGACAGCCATATCTGTCTCATTTTAGTGGGAAAGCAAGCTTTCCATTCTTGAGCTTGGCCGTAACTGGGTTGCTTACAACTCCAAGCGGCAAGGGAGGCTGGGAGATGAGATTCTGCAGGCTAAATTGGGGAAGAAAGTTGTAGTGGATATTTGGTAAACAAAAAATAGTGTCCATCACAGACAGGTATTGTATCTGTCTTAGTCATCATTTTATCTCCTATACCCAGTCCAATGATTCATACGTAGTAGGCTCTTAATGATTGCTGAATGAATGTTTGCTAAATAATAGATGCACAATGCTTAGCACAGTGCTTGGCACACACTAGGTAGTTGATAAACGATGATGACTAGTGACCACATTGTTTAGAGCCCCCAATTTGTGTGCGTGTGTGTGTGTGTGTGTGTGTGTGTGATATGTGGCAGACAGATGCTTCCCACTACTCCAGTGGTTGATTCAAGATCAGCATCCACAGCTGATGGTTCTCCTGGGCTCATCAGCCACAGAAGACACTGAATGCGTGGGGAGTGGGACTGGCATATGTGCTGCTTTCTTCTTCCCTCGGCAGCCACCGTGCGACTTGGGTGAGTAGGTCGTTTGCTAGGGATGCCCTAACAAAGTACCACAAACTCGTGGCTTACACAGAAATTTAGCATCTCACGCTTCTGGAGACTAAGAGTCTGAGAACAAGGTGACAGCAGGGTTGGCTCCTTCTGAGGGCCATGGGGGAGCATCTGTTCCAGGCCTCCCCCTGGCGTCTGGCATTTTTCTGGCAGTATTTGCTGTTCCCTGGCTTGTCTTCCTTGGCTTATGGAAGCGTCACCGCCTCTCTGAACTCATCTTTACACGATGTTCTCCCTGCGTGGCTCTGTCTCTGTGTCCAGATTTCCTCGTTTTATAAGGACACCGTCGTATTGAATTAGCCTATCCTAATGACCTCATCTTCACTTGACCATCTGCAAAGTCTCTACTTCCAAGGGAGGTCACATCCACAGGTACTGGGGGTTAGGACGCCAACATCTTTTTGGGAGACACAATTCAACCCATAGCAGTGAGGAACTGGTAAATATATATGTCCTTTTGCTTAAACAAAGACCAGTAGTGATCTCTGGGCCTCCTAAAATGTTGAGATTACTTCCAGGGTCTTGAGCAAGACTCAGGACCTGTAAAGGCAGTGATTCTATGACGTGGATTTTTAAGATAACACTGACTGCATGCAATGTTTTTCAATAAAAGCAATTGATTAAACACAATTAAAAGAGATTTATGTTTTGTGCCTTTATGAGATTTCTCAGACAAATAAATGGTCAAGTCAGAAGTTAAAGTTAATAATTAAGATTACAGATACAATTTATAGCATGTAGTCTCTACGTGCCAGACACTGTATCTGGAGTTTACCATAGCAATCCTGCAAAGTGGGCATTCATAGACTCATTTTATGGGTGAAGAAATAGAGAACATGCCTAAGGTCTGACTCAGCCTGGGAGGGGTGGATCCAGACTACTCAGCAATGTTTGTTTGATTCTCAAAAGGGTTACTGCATGCTGCCTGTTTTTATTTGAGAAAATATGGTCTCCCGACATTCGTGGCTCAAATCAGTTGTTCAAATTATAATGGCTGAACATGGAAAAATGAGACTCTGGACAAACGAGACTTTTATTAAAAGGAGAAAAATGTGACCCACAGTGCTGAAATGGCATTGCATTCATTTGCTAACATCAATTCCATTGGATGTGGTATGGTTACACCTGAAGTGAGCAGCCAGTGGTATGCTCCTAATGTGCTTAAGAAAAATGTGGATCGGTGTTTTAAATGACTCTTCACACTTTTGAAAATATTATTTTTACCCTTTGAGGACACCTGAGGGGAAAAAATTGAGAGGGCAAAAATTCAAGGCTTGCCTATGCCACTACTTAAATCACTTCAGAGAGAGGCGTTATTGAGAGTTTGATAATAGCAGAGTTAAGAAAGTGTCATTTGTTTTAAATTACTCTCGTGGTCCAGAAAATGTAGATTCCTCATCAAACTATTTAATTGAAGTCTTCTTAATACTGAGGTAAGTTATATTAAAGAGAAGATGAAGAATCCCTTTAAATCACTTTGCTGTAATAGGATTCTGTGCATAAGAACCTAATTTAGAATAAATGGGCCACTGGCTAGATTTAGACCCTTCCGTCATACAAATTTCTGCCCCGAATCTATTTGCAGTAATGGATTTTGAACTATCGTAAAAATGGTCGATTGTTTTGGACGTCCTCTCTTCACGTGCGTGTGGTAACTGTTGAGCAACTTTTAGCGATTTTGCTAATTAATGATGGCCTGTTTTGATGACGATAAAGTGAAAGAATTTAGCACAGATGTAAGATCTGCCCTAAGCCAGTAACTGCTCCTCGAACTGTTTCTGCCCAGGGGCCTCAGACGCAGAAGCCTCGCATGTTCATTCAGCATAGTGTGGTAAGCACCTACGTGGGCAGGCACGGTGGTTGTGGGTGGTTGAGATGCATCCATGGACAGACTGGTAGACATCCCCACCTCGTGGAGTTTACATCCGGGGGGCAGACAGGTAACAAACAATAAAGTAATAACAAAGTCAGAAGTGTCAGAATAAAACAGCCAGAGTTAAAAGGTGAGACGATGATAGTGCCATGAGAAAGAAAGGACAGCAAGGCAAGAGGCACTGGGGATGTCAACAAGTGACCTCACGCTTTAAATAGCTGGGTCAGGGTGGCCCTCACTGCACAGGTGACCCGAGTCTCAGCCTGCAGAGGTTGGGATAGGGTTTCTGGATGAAACGGAGCAGGACCAGGAAGCCTGTAGGGCACGTCTGTTGTAAACAACGGCTGGGGTTTGGATGGCGTGGCAGAGCCAAGGCCCGGCTGACGAGAGTTCTGGAGACAAACTGTGTTCCACCCTCTCCCACCCTCACTCCGACTGAGTCTCATATTTTAAAACAAGTGTGTGTGGATTAGAGAAGAGAAATCTCAGGTTTTCCCTTAGAGGTGAGGGGCACGGGGCTGGAGGTAAATGGCAATGAGATGATTGCACCTTGGGGTACAAATTACTCCGGGGTGGCATTCCAAAAGCAGCTCGAGACAAACGGGGTGTGAAACTCCCTCTGGGAAGTGCCAGGTGGAGCTCAGCAGACCATCTCTCAGGAGTACGTGTGGCCGGGCTTTCTTGCGGCTTTGGAACAGAGCACTGTTTCTTTCGTTGAGCAGCAGATACAATAACTGGTTCACGTGGTAGCACCACGCTGAGTATTTAAATACCGGAAGAGCTTCATGAGGGAACTGAGAGGGTTCAGGTCACAGCAGCCTCATGCCTCCTGTCTGCCCCTGGGGAGGCTGATCGTCCAGGGTGCTGGAGGCAAGACTCTTTTCCCATCTCTCTTTCTCTCCCAAGCAAGCATAGCTGAGTTTGCATAAATTATTTAAGATAATTATTTAATGTGATGATGCCTCTACCTATCAGCCTCGGTCTGGTGTTCGTCACTGCTGTCAGTGTGCCCCATTGCTCCCTCTGCCTATCCCAGCGATTGGCTGACCTGCACTTATCAAAGCTGCCAATTCAGGGACTTGTGGCATTTGCCCTTTTTCACTGTTCAGGAGGGTTATCTCTACCAAGCTATTGAAACAAGACTATCACCTGTATATTTTTCTCTTGGTCTGTTTCATTTAGTTCAATAAAAATGAGTTAAAGAAAAAAATTACGCAAACTACCACAATTCACTTCTACCCACTTACGTCACACAGACAAGATCCAAATTAAGAGAGCTGCAGGAGACGGTGAAGGAATTTTGGACAAGTTCACAATATCATGAAGCTGGAAGACCCTCTGTTTAATTATGAGCAAGGATTATTCCAATTACACATGCATCAACTTCTCCTAGGGGATAAGAAATAAGAAGATTAAGTTGCCTTTTTCTAAGCAACACGTTACAAGCTTAACTGAGATTAGTCACATTATAACAACTAAGATTAAACATTCACGATTCCAGTTACTTAAATATTTCAAAAATTGAAGCCATCTCCTCAAACTAAAAAAAAAAAGTTTTTCTTTTGTGATTGTTTTGTGCATTGTGATTGTGTTTAATTAATTAAACACAATTCTAAATAAGTTTTCTCTTTCTTTCTTTCTTTTTTTTGATGGGGAGGGACATCGAAGTTATAGGAGAAGCAATCGAAGTTGAGTTTTTCTCCCAATAGCATTCCTGAAGTGGAGACTTCTTGAAAATTCTCAAAGATAACTATGTCCCCCAAATTCTCATCTTGGCCTCAATGCTAGTACCATTATGCGCTTTAAGTAGACTTCTGAGAAATCTGCAAAGTTTAGAAATGGGGAACATGAATTCTTTTCCAAAAAAAAAATAAGACCTTAAAAGTACTGCTCCACCTGGAGGACTGCCAGGGCTCCAATTTTCAGCAACTTTTCGTAAATAGGATAACCCTTACTAATAACGAAGTTCACGTGCATTTGGGATAGAATAACTGAGCCAGTCCACTGGATTTAGTATCAGAGATTAGTTGCTTAAATAACTGAAGGACTACTTTTTTAAATGGACATTTAGGAAGGAAGTAGTTTTCTAAACAGGAGTGCTATGATAACCTGAAAAAGTTTTAAACCCACTTGTAACCCAGAGGTGGGCCAAGGGAGTGAGGAGTGATCCCCGAGAGCAGTGCTCACGGGCACACACAAGTCCTTTAGAATCCACTGTTCAAAATGACCCGGGGAGCCGGGTGTGCAGGCCCTGGAGTGACACCTGGGTCGCGGAAGCCTCTGCAAGTCCTGATGCTCCACACATGTCTGGAGAAGAAGCAGGGCAGTCTTGCCGGCCAGGGAGTTATTTGCAAGAGGAAGCACGGAGCCTTGTGGGAAGGAATTCGCCCTAAGAAGGTTGAGGTGTGCAAGCTTGGTCCAAAGACAATGGGTCGTTGTCAGAAGGGAAGGGGCAGTCTGAGGTTAGCAAGGCTTATGTTGCTCAGATTTCCCTCTGGCCCTCACAGCATCCAGAGCCCGGTGCCCGAGCCTGGGGTGGAAGAGGGTCTGATAAGTAGCTGCTCCCCAGCATCGTTGTAAAATGCAGGCAGGCACGGTGGCTTTGTGGCCTGTAACAGAATGTAACCCAAGTGGGGGCGGGGCAAATTCCTCAGTGCAGCCTAAGGCGATTGGCACACGCTACAGCAGCTCCACGCTGGAAATGCCATTCAGGTCAGCCCCCTGGGATCCCCGTGGCCATGTTGTAGGAGTGAAAGAGCAAGGACCACAGCCACTTGGTGGCTGGGCATCAGCCCAACAACCTGACACCCATGTAAGTCGGCTGGGGAGAGGAGCTCGAAGGCAGGAGGATGAAGTCTGGAGTCCACGTCACAGCACACCCTCTGAGGATGCCCTCAGCTACTCCAGGAGGCCTGGGACAGGCGGAGCTTCCCATGGGTCATCTGAGGGACCAGACCAGTGGACACTCTTTCGTTAAAACTCTTTTGATCCTCTTGTCTGGCTAGCCTCCCCAAGGCTGGTGTGGCTGGGGAGATACAGGTTACTATGTAAGTGCCTTTTATTAAAAAAGCCCAGCTCTTCTGCATGCTCTCTCCTCTCCACCCCCACCCCGCCCCCTGCACACACATGCTCAGTGCCGCAAAAGTGATAATGCTTAAGAAGCACCTACAGCATTCGGTAGGGGACCAACAAGAGGCACGATGGCTTTACCTTAGAGCTGTTTAACCTAGTTAGGGAGATATCATTTCTTTTAAAAAATGAAGCAGAATGAATCAAAAAGAACAAATTACGATAACGCATTTTGAATAGCCATTGTGTGAGAACGAACAACCTGGTGGATTCATTCAGGAAAAGTTTCTTGGAAGAAGTGAGGTGACACTAACATTGGAGGGAATATTGCTTTGTTCTTCCTCCTTGTGCCTGTGAAGTCCCAGCCCCCTCTGTGCAGTGTTAGTTGAGGCAGTAGTTATATATATATATATTTCATACATACACGCACTCTTGCACACACACACACCGAAAAGGAGTTATGTGAAGTGGAGCAAGGCCACTGAGCAACACTTCCAACAACTCCCCTGGGTGCAATCCACAGTTCCTTGCCTTCCTCGGGAGATGACAAAGTAAGTAATAGCCATGAAAACTTTAAGTGCCCATATTTGAATCTCCTGGGCACTGTGAAGAGGGAAGCAGGCCCACAATTCATTCAAAGTTCATGCTATAAAAGCCAAGCACCTACAAGGTGGGAGCTGGAAGCAGCCTGGCTGTGCGAGTCAGGACCCAGGTCGAAATCCGAGTTCTCCCCCGTGTGACTGTGAGCGAGGTCCTTCTCTTCTCTCTGAGCCGAGCTCCTCATTTGCAGGAGGGGACCAGCACGCCCCTTAAAGAGAGGCGCAGGTGGAGTAGATATACTCTAGCACAGGGCCTGGTGTGTGGAAAGCACGCGGTGCTTAGGATTACAGTTCTGCACGGGGAGCAGGTGTCTCCCCAGCCAGAAACTGGGGAAAGCCAGTGGTGTGTGGTTAAAGGAAATGTAAGAATTCAGTGAAGCCAATAGTTCCTGACTGCGCCCCGAAGACTCATTCTGGACTCAGCTGCCCTCCTGCCCCGGCCGGAGGCTCTGCTGTTTCCTTCTGAATCAAGGGATACTGAACGAGGGGATAGGTCACTGGTTTGACCTGCAGCAGCCAAGAGCCAATGTCAAGGTTGAGTTGGCTGCACTAAGTGCCTGGAAGTCCGGAATCTGAGGAATGCTGCTCTCTCTTGGGAATCTTCACTCCCTGGGGCCTCGCTGGGGCTGCGCTGGGGCTGAGGGCAGCTGTCACTGCTTATTTCTCTTTGATGCTTTTCCCATCAGTGTCACGTCATGTGGGAGCCTCTACTGCTGCTAGCTCTGGGCTGTGGCCTGATGCTGGGTAGGGTTAGGAGGGAACAGGCAGGTGTCTCCACCTTGGGTCAGACTGGCCTCTCAGGGCTGGGCTGAAGTCTGGCATGGGGACGGCTTCTCTAGTCTTTGGTGCTGCTCAGTAGCCTCAGCACTTTCATTTCCTTGAAAGGAAAAGGGTATGTTTCCAATTAAAATAGAGAAAATTCTAGGACATTTGCATGCCCCATCTCTTCTTTCCCTAATCCACCATTTAACAATGCTTTGAAAATTATGTCATTTAATCCAAACACTAGAACATGGATATTATTTTCCCTACTTTATATATGACAAAACCGAAGACCTGACAGGTCAAGCCTTTCACGGCTGATTGGAGGCAGAGGCAGTACACAAACCGAAATTTTCTGGCTCCAAAGCCTCTTTGCTTTCCATAAGTCTATAACTGACACAGAACTCTCGCTGGGCAAAGATCCACAGCTATGAGTTACACCCCCAATATCTTAATAGTCCCTAATATATATGAAGTGCTCAATCATAGTTTGTTGAGTCAATGAATGCATAAATGCATATTGAGAGCAAGGACAAGGCAATAATCAAACTACTTGCTCAGCGATAATAGGCTGCCCCATTTCCATTAACAATGTTCAGAGATTTATAACACAGGGCACAGGTTGCTTCTGAATGCTGGAGGCTCCAGTGGATTTCACAATGCCTCGCAGAAGGACAGGTGAGTCCTGGGCGTGGTGGCATGTCCAGTCTAGGACACAATATACACGGAAGGCCTGAGCAAAGACAGGTATGGCTTTGTGCACGGCAGCTTGGACATGAACCAGCGATGAGAACACACAGGAGTAACAGTAGCTGGCAGGCCTGACAGGCGACTTTGCAGTGAAGCACATTGATATCAAGCAGTGCAAGAGAGCTGAACTGTAGAGAAACAGCTAATGTGCTAAATATCAGGGAGGAAATGAAACATATTGTGGTGGAAAGGAAAAAAGACAGAAACCAGCTCATTGTGTAAGGGGGAAAGGAAGTTAACGGATTGCTTTATAGATCAGGAAATTAAAAGAAATTCTTTTCAGAGGCTTCTCTTCCTCTGCCACACTACAAAGAAATGATAAGATCCCCCTAGCATTGTGGACCCAGCCTTCCCCTCTTCGTCCTTTCCCCCCTAATAAATTACTTGTTTGAAAAAGATACCTTAACAACAGCTTTAGAAAATAGAAGTGTTTCTCCACCAACAGAAGATCTGCCATAATAGTTAGATTACAGGCACAAAAGAGCTCAGGAAAAGACCCAGAAATCTGAGTAACAAGATCAAAATGAAAGCTCCATTCTATCTCTGGTTATTGGCAACTGTATGTCTTAAAATTTCACCCTCTCATGTGACTCATTCATAAATTCATCAGTCACCCAGTATTTACTAAATCTTACTGCGTAACAGGTGTAAGGCTGGGAGCTTGGGACAACGTGGTACTGTCTTGCCTTCAAAGGGCTCACATCCATTCGGGGATGTAATTCTATATCTCATTACAAATAAGACATATAAACGCTTCTCTGAAAACACTCTGCCTGGGAGATGGGTAGGAGTGGAGGCTGATGGGTTTCACAGAGAAGGCTACCTGTGAGTTATGCCTTGAATGAGAAGTAACAAAAGGGGGTGGTGGCAGGTGCAGGCACAGGGAACAGCTTGAATACAGAAGCCTTGGCAGCCAGCGTGAATACTGTAAATTCTAGAGGGGCCTGGAGATGATATATTTGGGGTCTCCTCTTTAATAAAAATTATGAATATAAAATGAAAAAGTAAAGTGAAGATTTATTTAGAATGAGAAAGCCAATGACTACTTATAAATGTAAAAGCTGACAAATATCACAAACCTCCCAAAATCCAGAAAAACAAAATAGCATTGACTTACAGAGCTGCCCAACAGAACTCTCTAATACTTTTCCCCAACATTTTTAAGGAGTTTATGCTTCTTGCTAGCCTCTTCATATGGCAACAATTTTATAACATAGTACATGTGGAAAAAAAGATAGAGAATTCATTAATTTTTCTAGTATGGCTGATAAAATTTGACTTCTATTGTTATCTATTTAGAAAAAAATATGTTTCAATTTCACAACTCTTTGTTGTTAATGTCATGTTAAATTTTTAGGAGTGTTATGAAATTTGAGGCGTTATCAAGTTTCTTTCATACATGAACTGTAAGCTTTAAGGACATTTCAATTTCTTTTTGGCAGTGACTCATCTTCAGTTCTCTTTGAATTAATGACATTATCATCCTGTTGTCATTAATGTTGTCCTTGTGCTGGTGTATCGTGAGTTTTATTTTATCTTCCTTGATGTCAGTTATTTTATGTCAAATCAGCAAGAGATTTAATATTTATTTCACTATATTCACATGCTTCGCTCTGCTTCATTAATTGGATTATCAAAAAATATCCATGAGGAGCTGGCCCTGTGACACAGTGGTTAAGACTCCCTGCATCCCACTTCCGTGGCCCAGGTTTGTGGGTTTGGATCCTGGGTGCAGACCTACACCACTCATCAGCCATGCTGTGGCAGCAACCCACATGCAAAATAAAGGAAGATTTGCAATAGATATTAGCTCAGGGCTAATCTTCCTCAGGCAAAAAAAAAAAAAAAAAAAAAAGAGGAAGATTGGCAATAGCTATTAGCTCACGGTTTATCTTCCTGGGGGAAAAAAAAAATCTGTGAGGCTGTTTATTACTTTTATTCAAAACTTATCTCTTCCTGTGAATGACTTTTCAGTATCAGAATAATTTCTATAAGTTGTATCACGTTCCATATTTCGTTAATTTCATCTGAATTTTTTACTTTTCTTTAATAAATAAACTTAAATATGATAAAAGGAGGTACCATTTATGTGCATCCAAATCAGGAGCTCATGGCACGTATTCTGCAAACTTATTAATGATCAATAACAAGATCTTTGTTCTCAACTTTTATGACAGCTGTGTTGTCGCATCACAATGTTTGATGGCAGATGTTGCTTAGTGGCAGATTACAATTGAACAGATTTGTTTCACTTTGTTAAATAAAGTCTCACATAAGTGCCTTTCAGGTGGCAAAATAAAGTTAAGTATAAATATGTAATATTTATTCAACATAAACGTATTCCACTATATCCAAACTAAATATAACTGCAAGTCATCTTCTCCTTAGCCGGATCCCAAAAATGTTGATGGCCACTCCAATGTCACTCAGCACTAGGAGTCACATGACAGAGGGGAAGCTGTGGTGGGAAGAGACAGTGTTCTTACCTGATTGTGGTTAAAAATATCTTACTTTCCCAAATTTGTGAAAGCATAAATATCCTTATTTTATAAAAACTCTTCTTCTCTCCCACTTTTATTTTTTGAGTAATTTAGTCAAAAAAGCATTAATTGGGGCGAAGCAAGGTAGGCATCTGTGAGGAGCGGTAGCAGTGGTGGAGCGGCAGCATAAGGTATCAAAGGGGGTGAAGGAGGAGAGTGTCTGTGTGAGGGGGAAGCGAAATGGATAGATGTGGACTGTCAGAGCCCAAGAAGAATGAGGACGTTGTCTGTGAGGCCCAGTGCAGGACATTGGAGTCTGACAGCGGTAAGAGGAAATCTGAGCTCAGGGTTTGGAGCAGGGAAATTACAAGGTAAGCTTGGGGAAAATTGTTATTTTAGAAAGCAAGAGGTGCTGGGGCAGATCGAAATTCACAGAAGCCAGCTTGAAGGGGCTCCCACTGGCCGAATCTAGGACAACTTGAGATCAAAATAAAGTATGATAATAATAGATTATTGCTCATTGAATAAAATAACAGTCATGAATTTATATCAATATAAGTTAATTAATGAATAATAAGTGGGGGGGAGAAAAAGCTTTTACTTATGGTAGAATGCCAACCAATAAATGTAGAAGGAATGAGGAAATTAGAAAATCATCTTTGGGCAACCATTATAGTGATGACTCAAGTCATAAATGTACACTAACAACAGTGGGTGGAAGGATGGGAAATTCACATAGTCTCAAAATACCTCCCCACAATACATTAATTACAAAGGGGAAAAGAGTGACTTTAGACTAGAGAAACCCAATGAACACCACCTGATTCATCGTCGGAGTTGAC
Source organism: Equus quagga (assembly GCF_021613505.1). Lineage (NCBI taxonomy): Eukaryota > Metazoa > Chordata > Mammalia > Perissodactyla > Equidae > Equus > Equus quagga. The sequence continues at coordinate 3,603,853 of NC_060267.1, read as the reverse complement.
AACCTCAGTAGCAGGACAAGCAGAAATCATGCACTGCCTGAGAAGATGCAAGGAGAAGAACATGGCATTTCTTGTGTGGCGTTCCTCTCAAAATGCATGAGCTGACTCTAATCATGAGGAAATATCAGATGGACCCAAACTGAGGGCTATTTTGCAAAATGACTGGCCTGTAATTTTCAAGAGCATCAAGGTCATGGAAGTCAGGAAAGGACTCAGGAGCTGTTTCAGGCTGAAGGCGTCGAAAGAACCTTAAAGTGCACGCGATATATGATCCCAAAGTTGAATCAATTTGCTATAAAACACATTATTGGGCAACTGGCAATAGCGATGTATCTAATTTTGCAATTTTTCTGTCACTTTTAAATTGTCAAAAAATACCCACACCGGCACATAAACGTACAGCAGTGGCGCTGCTGTGAACTCAGAAAGGACCTGTGCCCGTGGACTCCTTGTGCTCGTCAGCTTTGTTAGCTTCATGGTAAATCTGTTCTGCCTGCAAGATCACAAAGATGGGATGCCTTCCTAGGAATAAAAGCACTATCTAAATTGATAAATATGGGTTATTACAGCATAAATTTGGGAAGATATTCTTCCAGTATCATCCCCCAGCTGTTTCTCTTCATGTGTCTTCAAATCCCTGAAGTCATGATATGTCTCCAACTTAAGCGTGTTCGGACTTCAGTCAAGGCTGATTGATCCTCCTGGTCTGCAATGACATTCATAGCGCTTCTCAAATGTCAGAGGACTTTCCCCAACCCCAAATTAGCTGATGATTGCTACTCTTTTTCCCTCTATCTCCTTGAAGGTGCTTGAGCCTCCTTGTAACCTGCATTTTATACTGTATGATCCCACTTATATGTGGAATCTAAAAAAGCTGAACTCATAGAAACAGAGAATAGAATGGTGGTTGCCAGGGGCTGGGATTGGGGGAAATGGGGAGATGTTGGTCAAAGGGTAAAAACTTCCCATTATAAGTGCAACAGGTTCGGGGGATCTAATGTATAGCATGGAGACCATAGTTAACAAAACTGTGTTATATACTTGAAAGTTGCTAAGAGAGTAGATCTTAAATGTTCTCACCATAATAACGACAACAAAAAATGGTAATTATGTGAGGTGAAGGATGTTCAACCAACCTTATTGGGGTGACCATTTCACAATATACACGCATGGAGTCATCACAGTGTACACCTTAAAGAAGTACTGTGTTGTATACTTGAAACGTGCTAAGAGAATAGATCTGAAGTGTCCTCCCACACGCAAAAATTCTAACTATGTGAAGTGATGGATGTTAATTAGCTTGATTGTGGTAATCATTTTACAATGTGTGCACATATCAAAACATCATGTTGTATACCTTAAATATATGCAATTTTGATTTGTTAAGTATACCTCAGGAAACCTGGAAAAACTAAACAAACAAACAAAACCCCTGAATTTTAAGTCCTGGGAGTTATTTTCCCCGTGCTCTGTTGTGATCAATCCAAGAGTATAACGTGCATGCCTTGAGTTAGCCATCATGGTCCAAACTATTTGCCAAATCACAAAAATAAATTACAGACAGAGAGGTCGTGGTGGAATAAACCATACACATTGCAGAACAGCCATAATTTGGGAAGGCATATCAGTGTCTCATTGGCTGAAAGTGTTTGGCAACCTATGGAACAAGAGGAAAAATACATATTAACAGCATATTGTAATATATTATCAAAACAAAAATCATTAAATGAATCGGTGCTACCCAGGTTCTCTAAAAGGATTTGGTCTGATATGATAAAGTGCAGACAGTTGGCTGGGGTCACAATATCGAGAGCTTTGATTGGTATACTAAATGGCTTAAGCTAATTTGAAAAGCGATCCAGTGCTATTGTAGTTCTTTTAGTAAATCAGAGTTATGTTTAAGAAAGAACCTGAAGGTAACGTGGGGAATAGACCGAAATAAGTCTGGATACAGAGAGGACTGGAAGGAAGCTATCACAAGAGTCTAGATATCACGAAGGTCTGATCCAAGGCAGAGGTGGTGGAATTGAGATAAAAGAAAAGGTTTGTTAATCTGTTGCAGACAAAATCATCAGGGCTCAGTGTCCTACTCAATGTGTCAAATGATAGGAAGCAATTAAAGAAGATGCTTGGTTTCTAGCTTGGATGGCTTGGGGGATGAATGGTGAAAGTAGCAGACACGACTGGTTGCTTGTAAAACCATTTACCCCAAAGCAGACTTACTGGTTGCCTCCCAGTAGAACTTCTTCCTTGGTAACAAAGCCCTGGACAATGTGTCAAGTTGAAAATGAGATTTACCAGCCTCCTTTGCGATATAAGAAGAAGTCTCGCCTGGGACATCTGGGAAGTTTCTTTCTCTTATTTCTGGAACCCTACTGCCTAGAGAGAAGACGCTGGCTGGACTGTGGCATAGAGCCTCATACAGACAAGCAGAAAGCTTAGAGGGAGCTGGATCCGTCATCAATTGGTGGAGCTAATACAACTGCCCTGGATTGTCTGCTTCTGGATTTCTTTATATATTTAAAGCACTGTTGAATTGAGTCTTTGTTAATATCAGTTAAACCTAAGCGTAACTGATTCAACTACCTTCTCTCTTTTCTAACAGAACTCTGGCTCTATTCAGACATCCACATCCTACAGACAACCAAGCAGTGTGGGAGAAGCGGGTCTGCCACGTGGTCCCCCTCCTTCCATTTTACATTAGACCATTTTGGAAAGTGCATGTGACACAATTCCAACAAATGGGATGAGAGAAGTGTTCTAGAGGGCTCCTGGGAAAGGTTTTCTTTGCTGAATTGAAGACAAACCAAAAGAAATAGCCCCAATCTTCTTCCAATGGACACTGCCCTATCTTGATATGATGCCAGGAACTGCAGTCTGATCTCATAAGAGGGCAGCATGAGGATAAGCCAATGGGCTGAAAATGGCAGCATGGGGACCATGATGTTTTGATATGTGCACACATTGTAAAATGATTACCACAATCAAGCTAATTAACATCCATCACTTCACATAGTATTTTGTGTGTGGGAGGACACTTCAGATCTAATCTCTTAGCAAGTTTCAAGTATACAATACAGTACTTCTTTAAGATGTACACTGTGATGACTCGATACAAGTATATTGTGAAATGGTCACCCCAATAAGGTTGGGCAGGAAGTAAAAGTAGAAGCTGGGTCTTGCTTGATGTCATTCAGCCTCTGAGTTAACCAATCAAGGGACTGACCTATCTCCAGAATTCTCGTTGCGTGAAATAATACATTTTCCTTATTGTTCAAACTGCTTGCATCTGGGATTTCTGTTACTTAAGGTTGAAAGCGTTCTCATTGATATCTTGTAAACTCGAAAATAGAGAAACAGGTTTGGGGGGAGAGACTATGGAGAGGATTCTATTTTTTAAATGTTGACTTTGATAATTTGGAAGGTTGGAAGCTTGAACCTAACAGGTTCAAGCTAACAGGAAGCTTGAGATAGAGGTAGAGCAGAACACGGGTGCTGGGGATCATAGCGTACAGATGGGACTTGGAGCCATGATTTAGAAGAACTCCTCGGGAGCACACGTAGATTGAGAAAAGGGTCATGGATGCACACCTGGGAAGCAGTTTCATTTAAAGCATGAGCAAGTGAAAAGTCAGAGAAAAGGACAGAGAAAGAGGAGAAAAATAAGGAGGAAAATCCCCAAAAGGTGGTGATTTCAGAAAACGAGAGGCTAGAACTCTAAGAAGGGGCAACCGCTGCCGAGAAGAGCCCATGGGAGTTGGCAGTGTGGAGTTCTCTGATGCCCTCGGAGAACACAGCTTTGGTAAAGAGGGGCTGGGAGCTTGCTGACAGGGGACAGAGGGGAACATTGGCTGCTTCAGTGGTTCTCAAATCTTACAGCAGCTTCCTTTTAAAAGACAAAAATGACAGATTGCCACACAGCTTTTGATTCATTAGTCTTGAAGTTGGAGCCCAAGGGGCTGCATTTTAAACAAGGACTTGGGCGACTCCTATGCAAGTTGTCCATGAACCACACATTAAGGCACACTGGGCTACTCTTGCCGTGAGTTGTTGGTGAAAGAAAGAAAGAGGGTGGCAGCTTGAGGCCAGACAGGGTGGATGGAAGGCATTTATATTGGGGAAGATTCAGCATCATGGAAAGGATACAGGAGAGACAGAGATACAGAAGATAAAGAGGTGATAAATGGTAGCAAAAGGTCCTGGAGAAGGACGTGGTTGGTAAAGGATGCAGGATTCCCAAGACATAAAAGAAACATGTAAGGAGGGTAAAGCTATCTGCCCAAACAACTTGCAGCTGGATTTTCTGTGCTTTTTCCTGTACTGCTCTTTCTGCTTTCTCTGTCCACCTGGAGATGTGCACACTCTTTCTTCTTCTGGAAACCTTTAGAGTTACTCTTAAAGATTCTGCCCAACTGTTCCCTCCTCAATAAACAAATAGATGAAGAAAATGCCACAAGTACAAACTAACAGAGGATTTTGATTCAATGGAAATAAATTCTTTTAAACAGTTATACTGAAATGGGCTACCTCCAGAGGTAGTGAATCTCTAATTTTAGGAGATTTCAAGCAGAGGTTGGAAAATATTCTGACAAATGTTGTAGGCAGAATTGATGCACTAGATAGAGGTTTGAATCAGATGAGCTTGTGGTCTTTTCTAGCTCTGAGATTCTAGGATTCTAGGCAATATTGGACTAGAAAAACCTTCACAGGGGAAGAGAAAAGAGCCAGTAGGGCATAGAGCTGAGAAGGAATTGGGAACTGTGGACAGCATGAGCACCCTGGGGGCGAACACAAATAGAAGGTATATGATTTTTGCCTCGGGTTGGCTCAATATTTCCCCAACCCCCAGCTAAGTGGTGGTGCCAACGTTTGATGTAATTTCCAAGACAAAACTTGAAATTGCCTCAGGTTATGTCTATGCCTCCATTTGGCACTGAAGAGAATTTTCAGTCCATCACTCAGGCTAATCTTAATGTTTTCGAGGTGAGTGAATTGTTGCATAAGACACGAAAAAGATAATCAAATGCTGTTGGCTTTCAGTCTCAGATTTTTATGGGCAGAAATGGCAAGAACAATTATCAACAGCCACTGCATTAAAGCATGGCAGAGAGAAGACTGGGAGGGAATATTTTTTTCTCAAAAATAAAGGAATATTTTTAATGATTGGTGACTATTTATGTGTTTCTTTCTCCATGGGAGAAGTATGTATGGTTGATTACAAAGTAATCAAAGTAAAAGCAAAGTAGAAGGCTGAATGCGAATAAGAAGTAATAAAGACAAAAGAGGTGCTGGGCTCATTTGAAAAACAAAGTGAGTACTACTAATTCTATTAATTAATTGACTTGAATAAAGTAACAAGAAGAGAGGCTGATTAATATCAGTAGTGATGAACTTAAATTACGTAACGGTCTCTTCAAAGCATTCCCCAGATTTCACAGACACTCTTTTACACACATACCTGCCTCAAACCATCAGTTTCTAGTTTATAATAGAAAAACAGGCCTGGGTGGGCAAGTGTCTTGTGAGAAGTCGTGCAGCAAATGGCTGGCAGAACCCAAGCTAGCAACAGAGTTCAACCACCATCCTGCCTAAGCCTTCAAATGTCAGTTTGTATCTTAAACTCTTTTCAGCAAGGATTGTACTATTGGAAGGATATCAAACAGTTGGCTGAAATAGGAGTGATGGAAATACTTGAAATGGCTTCACAGCACCTGATGGACTAAAAGAAATGATTTCCTGGTGGAGTAGCTTGGTGAGCTAGTGCTGAAAATGCTTGGTTGATTTCTTGCCCATCATTAATGGTGTGAAGCATGAGTACATAATGGGCACAATTGAACTCAATCTGTTTTGTGCACCCGTGTCTGACATTACAACAAGAGACCTGGATGCTATTTCAGAATATGTTTCAACGTCTCCAGCATACTTCTCTGTCTCAATGGATTCCAAACATCCCCAGAATCCTTGAGGGGGCCATTGATGAACTTCCTTGGAGCAGATGATTGTCCCCTAGAACAAGTCCAGTAAATTACTTTGCAGCTTATAGACTGCTGTGCGGCGGCGGCTGAACGGCAGAGTTTGAAATGAGTTTAAAGGAAACAAACCAATTATAAAATCAATCCGAAAAAATATGGCCCCCAAATTTTGTTGCTAGGCTAGAACGAAAAGCTCCCCATGTCTGAAATACTGCTTGGAAATATCCATGGCTCAGCAATAGGGAGGGGAGAGGGGTTCCAGAGTATGTACCTTTCTAGTCTGGAAGAAGACAGTGTTCTTGTAGCAGAGTAGAGTGTCTTCAGCACAGAATGGAGGGCTAATCCATTTGGTTGGAGAGTAGGCTACGTGGGGGGCAGGTAACAAACATATAGTAAAGAATAAATGCAGGTGGGATTAGAACATGAGAGTTCGGAAGGAAAGAAGGAATTTGGACTTTATTTCCTCTCGTAATTTTTCTCTGATCGTCCCAACTAGGTTAAATGCCCCTATTAACTGCTCACATGACACCTTTTATCAAACACATATCACATTTTATTGTTTCTGCTTCTCAAATTGTGTGATTTCCCCATCATACTCACATGCTCTGAGGACACCTTCGTTTCCCGAAGCACCCAGCAAAGACTCTGGCACATGTAAGTGCTCAATGCAGATTTGTTAAGTAAATGGAGGAATGGACAATGGGAAGCCATTGACGGTCTCTAAGTTGGGGAGGCGTGTGCTTTAGATGAGTTACGGGGCAGTGAAATGTAGCACACCTGGGCAATAAGATCGAGGATTCTCCCACCCCTTGACCAGCTGCTGAGCTAGGGTGTATCTCACCTGGAGTCAAGCCACTGGCAATTGTGCTGCCACTGAGGAGAGTGTGGGATCTGAGGGAGTAGGGGAAGCTACAGGGATGCTCCTTCCATCCCTTCCACCACTGGGGGACTTTATTGTGTTCCTACTGTGACTTGCTCTTAAAATCACTGGGAGGAAACTGAGTCTTAGGGGAGTTTGTGAATTCCGTGAGGTCACACGGTTTGTAAGGAGCATAGCTGAGACAAGATCCCCAGTTCCCAAATTCCTAACCGTGAGCTCTTCTTGTGATGCCTTTCTGCAGCGCTTTAGTAACATTCGCCTCCTAGGATGATTGAAGATGGGTTTGGGGAGGCGATATCGTAAGCGAGAAGTGGACTGTCTCCAGATAGTGCATGTGGAGGGTGCATGTGGAGGTAGTTACAGTGTGAGTGAAAAGAAATGTGCGACTCAGAGATTTTACAAAGAGAGCTTGTCACGTTGACATTAGGTTAGATCTAGAGGGGAGGCTGAGGGAGCAAAGTGACTGAGACTGTGCGTTCCTGAGCATCCTGATAAATGCGAGGCAAGAAGATGGTGTTTTGCGCCCCGTGTTCTTATATAACAATAACACATATGGAGGTCTCTGTTGAACAAAGAGTTTAGGATGGAGACTGTAGTAGAAGAAGAGAAAGGACAGGAGAAAAAGGAAAGATTGTGGGGTGAAGAGCAAACAGTCTGTGAGGGTGGCAGATAATACTAGCGTCATGAGGTGCCTCCAGCAAGACCCCTAAAAGGAAGACAGCATAGCCATCGCGCACCGTGCTGCCTGGAACATGACTGTGCTGGCTGGAGCTCCGTCAGCTGTCTTGGATCATGGAGTCAAGGACACCCTCCAGGGATGGCAGAACGATGAGTTGGAAGGACCTTGTGGAAGTTTCTGAAGACCTTGTGGAACTCCCTTACTGGTCCGTGGACTGCCCGCCTCTGGACTCTGTAACTTAAGCTTCCCTAAAATAGCCAGCGCCACTTGGTGTTGTGTTTTCTGTTATCTTGAACCAAAGCTAATCCTGACAGACGTAGGTGGATAGTGATAGGAACAGGGACTCTACCAACGACAGGAGTATAAGTCAGGCTCTAAGAGAATGAGCATTGGAGACAGGCACTTGCACAGGATGAGCCGCAAATGCAGGGCTATTTATTGTAAAGGGGAGAAAAGTGTCACTAACTGCTATTGTCAAGGACGTCCTGAATAACACTAACCCAATATGGGTCCCCAAGTCCCCTAGGCAAAAACTTTATAGAAGTCTTGTGTTTAAAAATATTGAAATACATAACATCTCTGAAATTTAAGAACAACTTAAGTTCAACATGAACATTTTTTTACACACGACTGCTACCTCTTTCACTTCCATTTTATTAAACAAATATTTGTTGATCATCCATTAAGTGTTTGGCACTTAAAATATTATCATTTTGTTATTATCATTATTATTATTAACATTATTTTATATCTGGTGTTTAGGCAACTTAGAACAGTTAATACTAAAAGGTATTAAATAAATTATTAAAATAGGTACTGCGTTGTCTTTATTTCTAATAAACGGAAAACATTTCTTCTGAATATTGGCAAATCAACAAAGGGCCATTATGTCTCTACCCCTAATCCTATCAGAGTCCAAAGGAAAAGAAATTAAAACGACTTTAAATGTGGCACGGCGTTAAGACAGCTACTACCGGGAAAATGCCTTCTTGACATGGTTTCCTGGTGATTCTATCTGCCAAAAGGCAAGGGGAGCAGTGATGGGAAAATGCTGCCGTGGATCCAATCACAGCCTATGCAGGAGGGTTTGTTGATAGAGAGTAAGAGCCAGAGCTTTGGAAGAATGAAATGAAGTGGTTCAGGTTCCCCCACTATCCGAAAGTTCGCTTTCTGCCACTTCGCCTTAACGAAAGACCTACATTGGTACCTGTTTTATCAAAAGACATCCAAGGAAGGTTTTCACTTTTACGGAAAAAGGCAAAAAGTGAAAATAGTGTTGAGTGTTTGTTTCGCAACAAGTGCTCTGGAGGCAGCGTGCATCCTGAGCAGAGACAGCAGTGCCACCAAACTCCATCCCTGGGGACCACTTGCAGCATCTCAGCATCCAGCCGCCGCAGCTTCCAACTGTGTGAGCATCTGTGCTTTATCTCGATTTATTTCGCTAGGTTACTGTTTAGGTCCAGGAATGCTCAAAAAATTTTCCCATATAAATTAGTGGTAATTGCTTCTTCACTTAACACCATTTCGGCTTACAAAATGTTTCATAGGAACCCTCTAGTCTCAGGTAGCGGGGAAATCTGTGGAATATTTTGTGATAGCCAAGGAGGGGAAAGCTGAACATATTCAGTCATGTATCAGATTATGTTTTTATTTATGATGATTATTATTTTTATTACAAAATAGGTGTTCATTGTAGAGAAATGCAGAAAATTACAAAGGAGGAAATAGTATGGTGACTAGAGATAATGCTGTTAATGTTTTGATGTACATTCCTGGCTTTTTAGTACCTGCATCATGTTTTTTCCTGTTATACAATTTGTATTATATTTTACGTAAAATTTTATACCCTGCTTTCTCCCATTAACAGTACATCATAAACGTCTTCCCATTTTATTACATGGTCTACTGAGACATTATTTTAATGTCTAAATGATACTCTATTAAAAGAAAATACTGATAGTTAATTTTCATGGGCACCATGTGCTAGACACTACATAATGAATGCACGGTTGCATTATCTCATTTAACGCTCATGTCAGTCATGTTAAGCACTTTTAGGATCCCCATTTATACTGAGATTTAGGGTAAATTAGTAACTTACCCAAGGCTCTAAAGGTAAGAATTATAAGATTCAGCTTTGAATCCAGCTAATTTAAGACTAGTCTGTTCTCTTATTGTAGGAATTTATCAAAATTGATTTAACCAAATCTCCTGTTGTTGGACTTGTGAAGCGTTTCCGTTTTTGGGCTATTACAAATAATGACATCATTAACAACTTTGGCCATACATTTTTGTGACTATCCATTGTGATTGCCTTAAGATAAAGTTATAGAAATGAAATTGCTGGATGAAAGAGTACGCATACTTCTTAGACATTTGATATAATTAAAAATATATGTGCCAATTTGACAGGAAAAAAGTCATTTTTCTTTAAATTTATGTTTCTTAGATTACTAGTCAGGTAATATATTTATTGGCTACTTAGATTTATGTTTAAAATACCTGATAATGTTTTTAGCATAATTTCTACTGGCTTTAAAATTTTTCTTGTTGATTTGCAGGAACTCTACATGTTATTGATAGCCAAATTTATCATGAATTTTTCTTCTAAAATTTGGCCTTCAAATTTGAATTTATGGTGTCTTTTCATGTATGAGATTTAAAATTTTCAGTAACATATCAATGTTTTCCTTAATTTTTTTTGACAGATTTTTAATCACCCTTCACTCCCTGTAGTCCCAGTGTGAGGCTTTTTTCCCCCTTTTTTTTTGTGAGGAAGATTGGCCTTGAGCTAACATTTGTGCCAATCTCCCTCTATTTTGTATGTGGGACACCAGCACAGCATGGCTTGAGGAGCAGTTTATAAGTCTGCACCTGGGATCCAACACGCAAACCCTGGGTCACCAAAGTGTAGCGCACCAGACTTCAGCACTACGCCAGCATGCCAGCCCCTCTTAATTGTTTTTTAATTTGCTGTTATGTTTGGAGACTTTGTGCTCTCTGAGTAAGACAAATATTTAACTCTATTTTTTTGAGCAAATTTAAAAAAACTTTATTTAAAAAATTGCATTCAGTTTTTAGCTATGTGAATCTCACATTTTAAATAATATGACCTGCAAATTAAATCATACACAGCAGCACAGACGAGAAGAGAAATTGATTTATATGTTATGACCTCATTGTACTTTTGACTTTTTATTAGTGGTTGGTGAAACGTAATTAGGGTTATATTTTTGCTTAGAGAAAAGTCATTTTCACACTTTTCATTTGTTTCTGAAAAACAATATGGCACACCTCTGGAAGGATTGCCTGTAAAGCCACTCTGACCATGCAGTTTAGAGTGGACGTCTCAGGGAGTGACAGACCCTTCGCTTTAACAAAATATCTTGGAACTGCCTTAAGAGGAAGTAAATAATTCCTGTTCCTCACAAGCATGATGATGCTTCTATTGGCGTGATCTTTTCATCCTGTCAGCTATCATTCTACATGTCCATGTATGAGATGTGTAGCATTATTATAAACCACGAGGTGTCTGCTCCTCAGAGGTGGCATGCTGACAGTGTAGCTCAGCATCCCCCTTATGCCACTGCATCCCCTGTCAGTACCTTTGTTGTTTTGCCATCAGCTTGCATGTGTCTTGTTGAAACTCTCTTCCAGGGGAGCTGTGGATTTCTGGATTAAGCTCCTTCAAGTGAATTGAAAAAGGACATTTTCTCTATCAGGATCCTACTTGTTGTCATGGATGCCTGCAAGTGGGTGATGCTGGGAGGTGCTGCCTTGGTGGGACCATGGAGAATTGATGTAGTAATAATCCAAGGATCAGACTTCCTGAAATTCAATTTTTAAATACATTTGGAATTTTTTTGGTGTATGGTGTGAAATGGGAATCTAACCTTATGCTAATTTTTAACAAGTAATGATTTATTTCCTCAATGATTTGAAATGCTGCCTCTTTCATACATTACATTTATATACTGATGTATACACACATATATGTACATATACATACACACACACACCGGTTTCTGAACTTTTTATTTTCTTACTCTCTTCCATTAATCAGTTTCTTAAGTCTTGTGCCACTCTCATATTGTATCATTATAGTTGTGAAGCATATTTTAATATCAGATAGTGATAATCCAAATAACCTTCTGTGCCAGTAATGAATTTATTGCTTCTCAGTTCTAAATTCACCCTTCATCGAGTGCTCTGGGAAAATGGAGCGGGGTCCTTTAAATATTTCCTTTGCCAGCTAGCATGATGTGAATCTTTGTCAGAAGAGGGTGCTCAGGAGACGCTGCAAGAGGAAGAGGCCTCCTCCTCAGTTCTGGAGTGCTCGTCCCGGGTCCCTGTGCAGGCACGGCTTCTCTAGTGCCTGGCTCCCACCTGCACAGTAGTCCGAGGTACCCAGCAGCCGCCAGACTCCCCCAGCACTGCCCTTGGGCAGTTTTGTGGTACAAGGCGTTTAGTGAGGCATCTTCCAGTGGACAGATTTCCCCAGCACTCAAGAGTGCAAATGTCCAGGCAGTTCCTCTGGAGCTGTCCCATGGGGCCTTCTTTGCATTTCTGGATATTTTGTTGGCTATTATGTGAACGTGATCTTTTCCCATTATATTTTCTATCTGGCTCCCTGAAATGCAAAGAAGTCCCAGTGGGATGGCTCCAGAGGAACTGCCTGGACATTTGCACTGTGGAGCACTGGGGAAAGATGTCCACTGGAAGATGCTTCATTAAATGTGACTATGCTTGCATAACAAATTACCCCAACATTTAGTGGCATAAAACACCATTTATTACACTCATGGATGAGAATTTTGGTCAGGACACAGTGAGTAGAGCTTCTCTCTGCTCCTCAGCGTCTGGGGCCTAGATGAAAGACTTGAAGGTTGGAGACTGAAGTCATCGGAAGGCTTGTTGACTCACATGTCTGGCAGCTGATGTTGGCTGTTGGCTTGGGGGCCTCCATTCTCCACATTGGCCTTTCCATTTAGGCAGTTTGGGCTTCCTCACAAGGTCTTGGCTGGTTTCCCCAAAGCGAGCATCCCCAAAAGAAAGCACCAATTGGGAGCTCTGTCCTATTGTTGCACTAGCCTTGAAAGTGACACAGTGTCACTTCCTCTGAATTCCATTGGTCAGAAAAGCCACCTGCACTCTCTGGTTCAAGGGGAGGCAGATGGACGCTACTCTTGATGGAGCATGGCAAGGTTCAGAAGAGCGTGTGGGATCAGAAATACTGCTGTGGCCATTTTTGGATAATAGAATCTGCCACCGTCCCCAAATAATATCACAGGAAGGACTGGTGCTTCCCAAACCGTGAATGCTGAGGTGGCAGTTGGTGATGAAGGATAACTTTCTGTCATAATCTTGATCATGCTTGCTGAGGGACGGTTTCCCAGTTAAGCAGTTTATAAGTCCCATATCCTTAGGGCCAGGATCCCTCTCCTAGTATGTGACACCTGGCCCTACTAGATGTCTCTGTGCTTTCTCAGAACGTGAAGGGCAATATTGAGCTCACAGACCATGCCACTACTGCCATGTCTTCTCTGTGAGTTTCCTCAAGAAATGTCATTGCAGAGGCCTGACTGTGTGCTCTCTCTGAGTTCCCTTGGCATGCATCGTTGTGGAGGCCTGACTGTGTGCTCTCTGTCTATTTGCCTTTGTTTGCTCAAAGCAAGATTTTTCTGGCATATGAAAATCTAATTTTTATTTGTTTATATTCACATTGCTGAACTTTTTTCTCTCTTGTAAAATATTGTCATGTGATTCTCTTGGGTTTTCTCGGTAACGGATTCTCCAAATAACCATAGTTTTGCTTTCTTGCTTTTCATTGTCTTATACCGGCCAAAATTTGCAGAAAAATGGTAAATAAGAGTGCTGATAGAGGAAGTCTTTGCCTCTTCATTAATTCAAATTAAGAAATCTCTGTTCAGTCATTAAGCATGATATTGGTAGTTCGTTTGAGAGAGATTTTTCATTATAATTTTAAAGAACCACCTTCCTAGTCCACATTTGCTAAGAGTTAAAAAAAAAACAACAATCAGATTGAAAGTTTTCTGTTTAGCTTCTTTGGAAATTTTCTTTTTCAATCTTTTGGTGTGGATGCTTTATACTAGCAGATTTCCTAACATTAAATCTTGCTTGGAACAAGCTTATTTGGTCACTGTGCATTTTCTAGGAGTAAGTCCAATCAGCTGTTAACAACTCTTTGCCTATAGGGTTTGCAGCATTTTATATATTTTTCTGATGTCTTCTCATTGTTGTCATTTCATAAATAGTCTGTACATACATTTTCTTGTTTGCTCCAAAATTATTTTGGAGTTGTTTTTTAAAAAAATGTTATTGCTATTTCCAAGTAGTCGAGATTTGCCTGAAATTCTGTTATGACAACCTATATGATATGAAAATAATATATTAGTTTGTAGAAAAGATGTATATTATTTTAGGCTGTGTTAGTCAGATTAGGCCCTGTGTCCTGCACTAACAAATTAACTCCCCACTCCCAGTGGTTTTACAGAACATACATTTATCTTGGTCACATTACCTGTTGGGTGGCAGGTTGGTAGGGAGCTCAACTCCAAGAACTCAGACTGATGGGATGTCCACCATCTCTTGGCGCTGCTATCTCAACTTGTGATTTCAGCGTTCCCTGGAACAGTGAAGAGAGAGAATAGAGAACTCACTCTTTCTTTTAAAATCTTTGACTTAAAACAACACGTCACTTCCACTCATAGCCCATTCCTTAGAACTAGTCTCATGGCCTGTGTAACCATAAGGATATGTGGCCAAGCAAACGGAAATCCAGAGGACAGTACATGTCTGCCAAAATATCCACGAGTCCAAATGGAAGATAGTCTCAGAGTGTTATAGTGATGGAGAGATTAGATGAAGTTTTAGATAGAGAGGTTATAATGAAGTTAGATTAAATTTTAGGATGAGTATTTGCAGAAATATTTTACCATAAATGAAGAAGACAAGTGGGAGGCATCTAAAAAGATAACGAGACTACAGAGGAATTTTTCTGTGACTTCAGGATTGATTTCTGGGTGCTTGTCACTGTCCTTCTGGTGTGGAGATTTAATATATTTTTTCATACTGTTTGATGGCGTGTATTTATGCTTCTGCATAGTGATAGTATCTGTTCGCAGATTCCACCTGCCACCACTGGGGCATCAGGAACTGTGTATTCTGAGCCCGCCATGATCCCTGCAGCTGTGTCTGTCCTTTGGGGGCTGTGCTGACAAGGTCTGTTTGTGTTTGCTTGCTGGCCACTGCTGCTTTACACATGTAGGGTGCTGGTGCTCTGGTGGGGGACCTCTGCTCCCACTGGTGAGCTGGTGTGCCAGGCAGGGGGAGGAGCGCTTTCTCACATGCTGCCTCTGCCCTCACTGTCTGCCCACCTGGGCTGCTGGGCTTGGTGAAAATGCCCCCACAATTTCTTGGCTTCCTTGGTGTAGAGCATTCCCATGGGCTGGGAGGCAACTCTGAGAGTGAAGGGCCATTCCATGGAGGGCTGCCCTTGTCCCCTCTCCTCTCAGAGCCCTGCCAGCTGCTGCATGAGATCCCATGCCCTAGATAGCTGCCATTTGGGGAGGGAGAGGAGATCCCCTTATCTCCTTGCACTGCCTCCCAGGGGCCCAGCACCTCGACCTTCAGATGTGTGGCGGTGTGGGCATCTCAGACATCTTTTGTCTCGTGTGAATGCCCACTGTCTATTTATGAATGTTCTTTTTATTGTGTCTTAGAGGGGAGAGTCTAAGGGAAGAGCTCACTCTGCCATGATGCTGATGTTACTCCTCCCAGAGAAATTTTTCTAATGGGCCATCAGAGAACATTTTAAAAATGTGAAAGAAAGGATGGAGTAATAAGGACTGGAATTTTTCTCTCACCTAAAACAGGCAGACTAATGGACAAAATACATGACAAAGCTGTTTTCAAGAAATTGGACATCAGGCAACTAAGAACAGTGAACCCTGAGAGGTAGGTAAAATATGTGCCGAGGCCCCGCAGTTGCCCCAGCTTGCTTCCCTGAGAGCATTCTCAGGCTGCAGTTCAGAAGGTGGAACCCAGGTCAAGTCTGAATTGAGGAGACAAAGTGAGGATTTGGGAGACTGGGTGTTTAGGATTCGTAAGATAGAGTAACAGAAAGGAGAAACCCACACAGAGATGGACCTCTGGAGGTCTGCAGAGCTCCCCTTGAGTACCCAGCAGAGTACTGATCAGCACACACATGTGAGGAAACTACCTGAGGCAGAGACAGGAACCACTCAAAGGATGAGAGGTCATGGTGCCCAGTACCAGCACAGGGCTGGGCATGGTGCCTGTCCTCATCAGCCAGATGGGAAAACCTCGTCATTGGTAGAATGCTCAGAAGACTCTGCTTCTGTAGTTAGGAAAAATCAGCCCTAGACTAAATGCCATTCTGGTGCTGCCTAATCAATCATGAAAACAAGAGCCGGAGGATCAAACTCTTTCCAAGTAACTTAACTGCATCCCAGAGCAAGGTGCAAGAACATTTATAGGGATACGAAAATAGCCAAGTCCCAACAAGGTAAAGTTCACAGTCTCTGGCTTCCAAAAAATAATTACCAGACGTGAAAAAGCAGAAAAATATGGCCCATGATGAGAGAAAAATCAATAAATTGAAATTGACCCTGAACTGATGCAGATGTTAGAATCAGCAGACAAGGACATTAAAAGAGTTGTTAGATGGGGCTGGCCCAGCAGCACAGTGGTTAAGTTCACATGTTCTGCTTCGGTGGCCCGGGGTTCGCTGGTTTGGATCCCGGGTGCGGACATGGCACTGCTTGGCAAAAGCCATCCTGTGGTAGGCATCCCACGTATAAAGTAGAGGAAGATGGGCACTGATGTTAGCTCAGGGCCAGTCTTTCTCAGCAAAAAGAGGAGGATTGGCAGCAGATGTTAGCTCAGGGCTAATCTTCCTCAAAAAAAAAAAGAGTTGTTAGAACTGTATTCCTTGAGTTTGAAAAGTTCAGTAGAGACATGGAAGGTATTAAAAAAAGACCCAAACAAAATTTCTGAAGATGAAAACCACAATGTCTGAGATGAATAATATGCTGGATGGGATTAAGGGTAGATCAGACATTGTAGAAGAAAAGTTTAGTGACTTTTAAAACATAAAGCAGTAGAAACTGTCCAAAATGAAACACAGAAAGAAGACAAATTCTTTAAATAAGCATAGCATCAGTGAGCTGTGAGACAACTTCAAGCAACCTAGTGCACATGTCATTAGTGTCTCCGAAGGTGAGGAGAGAGATGGAGGAACAGAAAAAATATTTGAAAAAATGATAGTAAAAAGAAGTTTTCCAAATTGATGAAAACTATAAACCCACAAATTCAAGAAGCTAAATGAACCCCAAGCACAAGAAACATGAAAATAACCACACCCTAGTACTTCATAATTAATTTGTTCAAAGCCAGTGATAAAGAGAAAATCTTAAAAGCAGCCTGCGGAAAAAGATACATTACGTACAGAGGCACAAAGATAAGGATGTCAGCAGATTTTTTGTTGGAGATGATGTGTGTGAGAAGACAGTGGAGACAAATCTTTAAAGTGGATAGAAACATTTTTGACCTAGAATTCTATACCCAGCAAAAATATATTTCAATAATGAAGATGAGATAAAGACTTTTTCAAACACAAATGCTGGAAGATGTCACCTCCAGCATACCTGCACTACAAGAAATGTTCAAGAAAGTCCTTCAGGCAGAAGGAAAATAATTCTGGACAGAAACATGGGTTTACACAAAGGAATGAAGAGTACTGGAAATTGTTAATTATTCTCATGGACATAAATGGCTGGAACAGTTCCTTGCATCATCTTCAGAAAAGATAAAATCCAGCCAAAGTAAAGGATCTTTACGTTTTTCATCTTTTCCAATGAAATTCTTTAAGAGCAGGAATTCTTTCCTAGAAGCAACCCCCATATATACCCACAGACTTTTTCATAAGTCACACTGGCCAAAATGGCAAGAAGAGGACCACCATGATTGGCTCAAATTTAGGATTTACTCCATAGTCAAGTGGGAAAGGAATGGAGGAAAGGACAATTGAACTAAATTGGGAGCTGCTGTAAGAAAAAGAGCAAATGACTGTTAGATAGGCAACAACATTGTCTGCTATTGAGACCACGATATACATCTTGTGCCTAGCACAGGGTCTTATGAGTGGATAAAGAATTAAATTATGTATGCATATATAAAACTACTTGTGATAATTGGATTATAGTATAAACACAGATTTGAAACCTGTGTTTTTAATATGTTGCAAACATTTCCTACACCATTAAATATTTTTCTGCAAGATTTTAAATTTAACAGGTTTGCATAATTCCATAGAATGGATGCACCATAACTCATTTAACCTAACTCACACTCCCTGCTGTTGGACATTTAGACTGCTTTGAATTGTTAACAGCCCTATGATAAATATGCGTCTAGATGTAACTTTGCGCACATACCTGATTATTCTCTGAAGATAAATTATTTGAAAGGGAAGAGCCAGATCAAAGGTATACATCAAATGTTGCCTTCTGATAAGGTTGTAGAAGTTTATTTTCCCACCACCAGAATAGAGTAGTTTCCATAACCAACACCCTTACCTACACTAGCCGTTAAACCTCTCCAAATTGATTGGTAAAATGTGTCTTTTCATTGCTTTAATTCGTATTCCTTTGACTACCAGTAAGATAAACCATGTATTCCCATGTTTTGTCCACATTTGTATATCTCCTTTTGTGAACTACTATTCAATATCCTTTGCCTCGTAAATAAAATGGCATTTTAATACAAATGAACAAGCAAAATAAGAAAAGAAGAACACAGAATTTAAGACACATTGAAGAATGGCATGGACCAAATTATGATAATATCAAAAAGATAAATGACCAGAATGAATTGAGGCTTATAAAAAATAATCAAGGGCATTCTTATTGGATCGAGCTTAAAGAGAAGAATAAGAATATATTGATTTTACTTTATATTCTCTGTGATGGAGATTGATGGCCAGACTGGAAATGTAGATTAGACACTGGCAGAAAGAATTGAAATCTGACCTAGATTAAGAGGTACCAGAGAGAGCTTACTTTCAAATGAGTTTAATCCTCTGGGGCCCTTTGGATTAATTGCCCAAGTACCGGTACTATGAATTAGATAGCTGAACTTTAAGGAATCTTGTAGAAGAGGAGAGTTCCTGGATATCTGGAAACGGGTAAATGTTGCCTTGAGTTTTATAAAAGAGAAAAAAAAAGAATTTGCATGATATACTAGTAATAAGGAGGTATGCAGATTTCCATAGGATTATATGAGCGACTACAAGCGTTGGTCTCTGGCGGAGTGCTACAGGACTCAGTCTTCACTTTATCCTGTTCAAAAGATGGATTACATGCTAACAGAAGGAAATTTAAAGAGAACATATGTGCTAATAGAATCAAATCACCTAAATAATATAAATTACGTATGCACAGCATTTGGGGTGGAAGTGTAAACCACAATATACTTTAGAAAAATTTATGTTTCTTACTTAGTCTTGTTTAAGTATAATATGACAGAGATTGTTTAAATAAGCAAGAAAAATCATTTAAAAATCTATCTTAGAGCTACAAATAAACAACTCCGCTTTAGAACGGGAAAGGGGCTTCAACATTATCTTGTCTAAGCCTTCATTTTATAGTTGTCAAAACAGACGTCAAGAGAGGTAGAGTGCCTCTCCCAGCCTCTGAACAGTTGGCTGTACGATTTCATTCTGCATCGTCGGTCACTGGCGTTCTCTCTCTCTCTCTCTCTCTCTCTCTCTCTCTCTCGGTTACTGTCTCTCAAAATCCCCTCTTCAGGGAAAGGCTGAGGTTTCCTCTGCTGAACATAATGGGTCTTTTCAGAAGAAAAATATGGCAAACGTCTTACGCTGAAACATGGATTTCCAACTTTGGATTTCCCACTGGATTTAGGATTTCTGTAAAAGGGTCTAAATCAATGATTGGCCCAGTTGGTCTGACACTTGGTGTCACTTGATCCCCCCTTGCGATGCACTTGGCTCTTCCCAAGGAAAAGGAACCCTGCAAGGCAATGACCCTGGCATTCATTCTCTTCCCCCGGCACAGGATGCCATCGGACAACCTTTCTTCACACCCGCTGCTCCCTTTGCCTGAAGGCTCTGCCACCAGATCTTCTCATGATTGACTGGGGCTCAGTGTGGCTGTGACCTCCCCGGAGAAGCCTTCCTTGATGATTCATTCTAAAGCATTTGCTCACCTCCTGGCTCCTTCCCATCCCATTTTTGTTTTATTTTTTCATAGCATTTATCACCATTTGAAGCTGTACTTTTCCTTTAATATCTTTATGTGCTTATTGTTTGTCCCTCCACTCATTCTAAAACGGAAGCTTTTCCAGAACAGGCCCTCGGACAGTCTTGTTCACTGCCGCATCTGCAAGCCTGGAAGAGTAGCTGGCTTACAGGAAGACCTCAGTAAATATTTGATGAATGAATGAATTTCCCACTTAGATTCCCTGTCCCACTTCCTGAGTGGGAAGCATTATACTCAGCTTTGTTTGGACCCCCTATTTATGTGCACGCAGGCACATATCAGAAATCAGGCACAGTGGAGGGGTTCCTCTTATTAAACTAGCAAC
This sequence comes from Equus quagga, assembly GCF_021613505.1. Taxonomy (NCBI): domain Eukaryota; kingdom Metazoa; phylum Chordata; class Mammalia; order Perissodactyla; family Equidae; genus Equus; species Equus quagga. The sequence continues at coordinate 3,583,677 of NC_060267.1, read as the reverse complement.
TGTCAAACTAGTACAGACCTTTATATTTGAAAGAGAAGCCAGGATTTCAGAGCTTGGAAAACTTCAAGGATGATGATGACGGTGCTGATGGACAACTTAAATCCAGAGAGTAAAGTGACTAGCTCACAGATGTTTCTGGATAAAGTGAAGACATAATTCAGGCTTCCTGACTCCCAATAGCACGATTTCCTATTGAACTATACTCCCCCTATAAACTGTGAGACCATACACAACCTAACAGTGGTGGAAGGAGGGTGTTTGGAAGGAAAGGCAGAAACATGATAGGTTAACAACGTCTGCCACAGAAGCAGGAGGTGGTGGTACACATACCTCTAGTGTAAATGGGGGGTAAACTAGCCAACAGACCATACTGTCATAAACCAGGAAACCCTGAGAGAGCACGGTTAGGTCAGTTATAAAGGGTGTGAGGGAGTTTTGTTCCCGTGGAGAAGAGCCACGAGCCTCCTGTAAGCAAAGCTACTCTGTATAAGAGCTTTGAGGGGTTTTGTGGCTTCCCCCCTGTTTTGATAAATCAAATCAATTTTCTATGCTCACGGAAGATCTCCTCTTAGGAGAAAAGTAATGCAAATGTAAGAAGCCATGATTTTTCACAATTGTCACATAAAAGTCTATGTTTTGTATAAATGTCAGGGTTGTAAAACTAGAGATAATCACGGATAGAGGACTGGGTTCATTCCGCATGACTTGGGCAGAGATGAAGGATATTTGACGAGATGGATATATGTGCTCTCTGTTATAACACTCCGCTCTAAAATGATTGTTTCCAAACACCTGAGACTATGCTCAAAAAGTAATGTTCTTGTAACTCGCATTCCTGGCAGGGCTTTCTTAAGTTCATAAATGATTAAACACGGAATCTTTCTGATAAGATTTTGTAAAGATGCAGACTGCATTTTCATTTATGCCATATTTTTGTAAGCTCTACAGTGGTTTGACTGTCTTCAAAATGATGAATTTAATGTGTTGCTTGTTTACCACATCATTTTGGACAGAACCTAAGGATGAGAAACTGTATTATTCAATAAAAGCTTAGAAATAAAACAGCTCAGATCTCTCACACATCCCGTGCGTAGGTGTGGGTTAAGCTGGGAATTGAGTAGTCACACAGCTGTGAAGGAAACTCCTGACCTCCATTTATGTCACCTGTGCCCGGAGAAGTGTCCAGCCAAGTTCAAGGACCAAGGCGCTTTCCTGTGTGGAAAGTGAGGAGCTATGGAAACAATACTAGACTTGGGATTGTAGGCCCTTAGTAGCAATGTGACCTTGAAATACTCACTTAACTTTCGTTTCCTAGAGCTTTCATTTCCCCGTCTATAAATTGATGGTAATGATATCGCCCTGGCCCTATCAGAGGATTGTTATGAGGGTCAAAGGAGATAATATCCATGAAAATGCCTCATAAACTATGAAGTACTCCATAACTGCATTTACGTAGGTGGGAATACCTGGCTAGGGTACCAGTGGCAAGCTTAGGAACGTGGAAGAAGAGCAGTAGAACAACAGGAAGCCGTATTGTAAAATGATGCTCTCTCGCCTCCGGATGTCTGTGGGGTATCTATCTATCCATCCATCTATCCATCCATCCATCTATCTATCTATCTATCTATCTATCTATCTACAAATTTTCATCTCAGTTCCTCAAAGGGCTAGAAGTAAGGGACCCCAGTAACAAGGACCACACATGGGCCCCAAATTTGGTTTTTTAATACCATCTTCCACCAAAAGCAACCAGGGTACCTAGGAGAAAGGTGTATTTCAGGCATGCAGCAGAGAAAGTAAAATGTGAGTCTAGTCCATCTTGTGTGAAGGTAAGGAGGTGCCAGAAATTATGGATCACAGCAAAAGGACACAGAGGCAGCTTCAAGGGACTTCCGTTGGCCAAATCTGGGGGGTACTGAGCATCAACATAACTAAGGAAAACAATGAAATATTGATCATTGAAAACCTATGGGTTCATACTGAGAACAGATAGATGGATACATGAGGAAGAAGGAAGGAAAAATGGTATAAAGCCCATCATTGAGAAAACTGATAAAATTAGAATATGGACTACAGACTAAATAAAATTATTGCATTCATGTTAAATTTCTGGAATTTGATAGCTGTACTGTGGTTTATATAAGAATACATTTTCTTAGAAAAAACACACTGGAGTATTGAGAGATAAAAGGGCGTGCTGTATATAACCTACTGTCTAATAGTTCAGAAATATATTTATAATAGAGCCTGAAGTCTTTTATTAGACAAACATGGGATATGGGTTTGCTTCCTGGTTTTACCACTTATTAGCTGTTTTAATTTTTTCTCATTCTTCTTTTGCACTCAAAGTACAAAGGGACAGGCGAATTGGAGGCATACGAGGTATGGAAAGTCTATATAGAGGAAATATTACTTTTAGGTAGACCTTTTAGTTAAAGTACAACATTCATGTGGAAAAATATACACATAACAAGTGCGTACCTCAATGAATTATCACAAAATGAACACAGCCATGTATCACAGCATCGACATCAAGAACTGGACCATTACCAGCCCCCAGAAACCCCTAATGTTCCCTGCTAGTCACGACTCCACCAGAATAATCACCATACCGACTTCTAACCGCATAGTCGCCTGTTCTTGAACTTGAAACCATCAGCTTCTTTCTCTCCACATTGTGTTTGTTCCACGCTGTGTGTATTTGTAATTCATTGCTGTATGACATTCTATTTTACGAATCAACCACAATTTCTTCTTTCATTTTCCTGATGATGGATATTTGAATTGTTTCCAGTTGGGGACTATTATAAGTAGTGTGACTAAGAACACCATGGGACGCGTCTTTTGGTAAAAATGTATGCATTCATTTTGGTCATGTATCTAGGAGTAAAATTGCTGAGTCATAGGAAACATATAAATTCAGTTTTAGGAGATGCTGCCAAACAGTTTTCCGAAGTATCTGAACCAATTTACAGTCTCTCTGGTACTGTATGAGAATTCCAATTGTTCCACATCCTTGTTAACTCTTGGCATTCTCTGTGTTACGTTTTTGTCATTTTGGTGGGTATATTAGTTTTCTATAGCTGCATAGCAAATTATCGCAAACTTAGCAGCTTAAAGCAATCCACATTTATTGTATCACAGTTTGCCTACTTTAGGAGTACAATTCACCTGAGTCCTCTGCTCAGGGTCTCACGAGGTTGCAATCAAGATGTCGGCCAGGTTGCAGTCTCACCTGGAGGCTTGACTGGGCCAGAATCTGCTTCCAAGTTCGTTCAGGTTGTTGGTAAAATTCATTTCCTTCCCACTGTAGGACTGAGAGCCCTAGATGTTTGCCGGCTGGTGGCTGGAGATTGCTGTCAGGTCCTCAAAGCTGTCCACAGTTCCTAGATGCCACCTTCAGTTCATTGCTACATAATTTCTCTAACTCAGCTGCTTACTTCTTCAAGCTCACAACATCATCTCCCATATGCAAATAGAGTCTTATATAACATGATGTAACAACAGGAGTGACGTCCCACCATCTTTGCCGTATTCTATGAGCCAGAAGCACATCACAGGTCAGCCTGCAATTGAGGGGAAGGGGTTGCACAAAGGTGTAAACTCCAGGATGTGGGGGTCATTGGGGGCCATCCTAGAGTCTGTCCACCACAGTGAGTATGGCATGGTATTGCACTGTAATTTCAATTTACATTGGAAGACTATATTCTCATCAGAATAGAATAAGAAAACAATGTTTACTTAGGAATTTGTTCTGAAATATCCACATTACTTTTTCTCTCCATCTGGTGAATTTAATTTTCTGTCTTGCTTTGCCAGTCTGGATATGGGCTCACAGCGTAGACTTCAACTTTCATGTCCCGGATAAAGCCAGGCTTGTATATAGGTTTGACATTCTGCCAGCTCCAGGACCCATGCCATTTCCACTGGACACAAGGGACAGAACCTTGAGTCATAGCCTGAGCTACTCCGGAGATTCTGGAGACATTGCTGAACTATAAGAAATTCTTATTCCATTGCCTGGAAATGTGACTCGGCCCCTTCTTTCTTGCTCACTTCCTCTAAACAGCGTGAAACATCACTCTGCACTAGTACGCAGTAGCAATTTCACCCTGGGGGAGACAGCCTTCTAGGAGTGGATGCTGTGATCCCTGAGACTTGTTTATCTCGTCTCTTCACTTTACAGAGTGTTTGGAACCTTCCCTGGGAGGAAGGTACCTAGTAACTATCAAACATCATTATGGATAGGATGCTTGCTGAATTGCATGTTATAGTGGAATTGCCGATGTTGACCACAAAGAAAAAAGTGATCATTACTCCTTCAAAATTAACAATTTATAGCCACCACTAGATAAGGACTGCATTTTAAGTGTTTTCTTCACTATAGAGAACACAGATTAAATAATACAACCAGCTACAATAATATACAATAGAGTGAGAGGTTTTGAACAAAATTATACTAAGGAGATTTGAGAAAATAATTGTTTGAGTGAGCTTAAGGATTCAATACTTCCTAAATTCAGAAAACACAAAATTTCTTCTGATATAGAGATTTTTTTTTTTTTTTTACCCCTAATGATCTTTTAATCTTTTGGAAACTTATTAACAGAAATGTACGGAAGGAAATGAACATCACTGGAAATAAATCCCCAAAATCTAGTGATATCTCCATAGGAGAGTGATTGCATCTAACACAGAAAATGTCACAGGGGTAATTTCACCTGGAGCTGTCTTTGAGTCATCTTTATAATCAGACTGAAGAGAAATTCATTCAGATTTGAATTCCTTTGCAAGGAAGTGGAAAATCTATGCCAAAATATTCAGCACTCTGAAAGAAACACCTGAAAATTATTTATACTGAATAAAGTTCAACTATGATGAGCGATGACTTTGAATTTCTGCTGAATAAGGAAATTTTTACTCCTTAAATCTGATTTTATAAGTAAAAGTCATAGGCAACTGTTTATCCGTGCAGCAGACCGGAGGGGTGGCATGAGCGATGATCAAGTTCTCTTTTATTTCTTATACAACTCAAGTAACCAATCCACTTGAGAGTACATATTTTTAGCATTTTACCTTCTTTTTTGCTTTTTTGGAAAAAAGCCCTTGGAAGTAATTTTTCAAGATGTATTTATTCTATTCTGTTGGATATGCCAAAAGCAAAAAACTTCCTCTGAAATATTGCTCTTAGGCAAGACTATAGGGGTAGAGCAAACAATTTGGAAAAAAAGTCATCTTGCTGAGGAATAAGATGAAAACCCAATAACCAAATGTAAATCTCTCTTTTAAAATAATGGCAATTTTTATTAACCCTGGCAGAGTATGCTAAGGGCTCTGCCACCATGATATGGCGTCAGAAAATGGGGCTTAGGGATTGAAATCCTTTCATTTTCTAGCTAAAGGCAAACTAATGTTGTAGACCACCCAATATGGCAGGATTATATACATCCTCATCTATTTATATATACATATATATATATACGCATTCTCATCTAATCTTCTCAAGGATTTTGCAAGATAAATATTATCTGTGTTTGCTAGACGAAGAAACCAAACCTTGCAAAGTCCCAGAGTCACATGAGCAATCAGTACCAGAGCCAGAATTGAAGCCAGCTGTGCGTAGTCCTCCAGCGCATCTCATTCCACTGCTCAGGAAGGTCCTTATTTTATTGGTGGGTATCAGGTGAGGTCCCTGTGGAGGTGATCCCCTCCCCGCCGCCCCATCCTATGTCCCATCACCTTATCATGAGAAGCGCCTGTGATTGGTTTAAATCAATGAGTATAAATTCCAACATTGTTTCCAAAGGGCACTGAGGGTAAGCCTGTGTTCACGAGGTCCTTGAAGCTGGCCTATGCTAACCTGGCTCTGAGAGTGCTCTTCCATTCAGCTCCAATTCCTCTTGCCCCTATTTAAATAGGGTAGACACCAGGGGTGAGATTATAGGAAACACACAGACTAGTCGCTGCCCCCAGTTCCTGGCACGAAGCTCCTGAAACCCTTGTAATCTCCTGAGTGACAGGAGTGACTTTTGTTCTAATGAGGTGACTCTGGGTGATCTTCTGGGTGGTTCCTGGATGAGGGCTGATCCCCAAAAAGCCAAGCCGTGATTGGAAGCTTGGAATTTTCAGCCCTGCCTCCATTCTCTTGAGAAGGGAGGTCTGAAAAGGGAGTTAATGACTGATCATGCTTATGTGAGGAAGCCTTCATGAAAACCCCTAGAGCACGGGTTCCAGGTGGGGGTTCACATGCACACCAGGAAGGGGGATGCACCCCAACTCCACGGGGACAGAAACTCCTGTGCTCTGGACTTTCCCCGACATCGCCCTAGGTATCTCCTCATCTGGCTGTTCCTCTGTATCATTTATCACATCCTTTAATAAACTGGTCAGCATAAGCAAGTGTTTCCCTGAGTTCTGTGAGCTGCTCTAGGAAATTAATGGAAGCTGAGCAGGGGCTCATGGTACCCTCCCATCTCCAGCCATCAGTCAGAAGCCAGGGGATAAGCCAGGCTTGCCATTGGCATCTGAAGTGGGAGTGGAGAGACAGTCTTGTGGATGGAACCCTTTCCTGTGGGATCTGATGCTATCTCTGGGTAGATAGTGTCAGAATTGACTCACATTGTGGGATACTCAGCTGGTATTGGAGACTTGCTTGTTGTTGTGGGGAAACCCCCACACATTTGGTGACCAGGAGTGTCAGAAGTGAAGTGTTCTGTGTGAGAGTAAAGGAGATGCACAGGATAAAGAAACACAGGAGGGACAGCTGGGTTTTCCCTGCAGAGGAGGTGGAAGGCTCTACACCAGCTCTGTCACGGATTATAAGAGCCTCTTCCAACGCTTCCTCTTCTCACCTTCCTTCTAGAACCAATGTGCGAAATCCAGGTAAGGGAGGTTGCAATATTTTTAAGTATTTTTTTATCTTTGGATTTTAGAAGTTTGATTATGATGGGCCAAGATGTAGTTTTCCTTGTATTTATATTGCTTTGGATTCACTGAGATTGAGTTTGTAGATTCATATTTTTTCACCAGTTTCAGAAACTGCACAATTATTTCCTCAAATATTGCTACTGCCACATTCTCTCTCCTCCTTGTTGGGACTCCAACCGCAGGTCTGTGCGGTCTTCTGGCCTGGTCCCACACGTCTCTAATACTCTCCATCACCCATTTTTAAACATTCTCTTTGTGCCTCTTTTTGGATGTGTTCTATTGACCTTTTCACTAATTTTTTCTTTTTCTGTGTACAATATGCTTTAGAAATGAAAACAACTTTATTGAGATTTAATTCATACACCATGAAATTTGCCCACTTGAAGTGAGATAAGCTCGGGAGAGAACGTCATTTGAGAAGAGGATCCCGGAACGAGCCGTGTTCACAGGCAGAGCTGGAGAGCCTGGATCAGCCAGTGCATCATGCCCAGGGACCCATCACTGCTCCTGGGTGCAGAGTCCACGCGGGACTTGTGCCTTTCCTGGTACCTTCACCTTTCTGACACACTGACACTCCTCGCCAGGCGGCGCTTGCTTTATACTCTCAGTCTATCCTGACTTCTGCCTTTTACTCCAACAAAAGATAGTTTTCCAGATCCCTCTCTGCCAAGGATCTTAAATGACCATCAAAACTGATAATTGATTCACATGAATGTATAATGTGTTAGCCTGCTCTGGAGTGTTTAGAACTCAACAGAAGATTCCTAGAGATGAAATAACATAACCTACATTTTCTCAAAGAGAGATTCCCGGACCGTCTTCAGTAGGAGTGAGTAGAAAAAGGCAGGCACCTGGCCCTCATTCTGGACCTACCGAGTCAGAACCTTTACTATCTTAAGCTCTCCAGCTGTTTCTTATGGACCCTAGAGTTTGAAAATGAATGCCTTAACCCATCAGTATAAATCTCAAATATCTGCGGGTAGGACTTCAAGCTGAGGGTGGACTGGCACAATGGAATTGCAGGGGTTTCCTAGTGTCTCAGCTGTGTCTTTCCAACCACACTCTAGGACCCCCACGGATTTCAACATCAAGAAAAACTAATCTAGTTTTAAGGAAATGAATATTTATGTAGTATGTGTACAAAATCCACCTTTATATGGACTCTGGTGAGAGATGTGGAAGCAAATGAAGATAGTTTTATTTGAGTGGTAGAAAGAATTTGCAACACCAGACTTCTATTCTGGACCAAATAGATATGGAAAGAGATTTGGAAATGATTAATTGAAAATGACACAATCCATTTGAAGCCCCAGCCGAGAGCACTGATGCAGTGGCCAGAGCACATCACACTGACCATGAGCAGGGCTAGCACAAGGTTGTTGGCAGCTTTGAGCTTCCAGAGATTTCTCTATGCTGCTCCTTCATTCAGTACTTAACCTTCAGCCTAGAATTCTCCTAGGGGAAATTAAACCTAATCTTAGGCAGACATAGCGCTATCTCCTGAATTGCTGACCCCCAGCTGTCAGATGGATACATCTAAAACCTGTGTGAGGGGTGTTGGCATGTGATTGGAAGGGCTTTAAAAAGGCAAGACACTGTGTCTACTAGATACTTCACAAAGGCCCTAGGAAGCTGGACGCTTGCCAGCCTGGATTATCTGTCTTTCCCGATCCTCTGCCTCTTTGCTTCCTGTGTCCTAGTGAAATGGCGTTGCAGTTTCTGCACAGACGATTCTGCTGCACTCATTGTTGGTAAGCCAGCAGCTGAGAAATAATGGAAAGTTACTATTGCTGTAACCTTTTTCATAATTTATTTTTAAAAATCATGATCCATATCGTAAAACACTAAAATGTAAAAACAGAATGCTTTCAACCTCTTAGGAAAAAAGTAGGATAATGTATTTATGACCTCAGGATAGGAAAGAATTTCAATGAGGCACAAAAAGCCTGAGAAAAGAAAAGCCTAATAAATTGGATCACATCAAAACGTAAAACTTCAGCGTGATAAAGGCACTAAAAAGTTAAAGGCAAGTGACAGACTGGGAGAAGATATGTGCAGCACGGAAAGCCAAAGTTGAGCATCCAGAATATATAAAGACAGCCTACAACTCAATAAGAAAAAGGAAAAGAACCCAGTAGAAAACACACAAAAGCTGCTAGCCAGCGATTCACAGAAGACAAAATTCAAATGACCAACAAACATGGAAAAAAAAATGCTTAGCCTCACTAGCATTGAGGAAAATGCAATAAAATCCATAAGATACGATTTCTCATCCATCACATTGGAAAAAATAAAAATATTTGAATAGCTCAGACACGGTTCTGTAGTTGCAAACTACAGAAACCAATTACAGTCAGTTTAAGCAGAAAAAGAATGTATTACGTTATGGTAGCTAACATTACTGATCGCTCACCACCTGCAGGCACTGTTCTAAGTGCTTTACATGGATTTGCTCATTTAATCCTCACAACAACCCTATAAGACGATGCTCTTATTTCCCATATGGTACAGAAGAGACAGCAGAGACTCTCAGGGGTAGTTTGCCTGAGGCTACACAGCTGGGTTGCCAAGAAACAATGGCTTAAACCTGGGCAGTTGGTTTCCAGCATCCACCCTCTCTAGAGCTACATTCAACTGTCTATTAGAAAACTCAGTCTACGGAAAAACCAGGAGCCGCGTCCCAAACCACATCGCACCAGGCCACTGAATCTCCACCACCATTCAGAAATCCTAAATCCCGGCTACTGTTTGTGTCACCAATACTAGCACAGAATCTTATTCCTGGAACCTCTGTTTCTGAGGTCCCTGAAAAGTGGATGTAGCTGCAGCTGATAAGAGTGGATTCTAAGAAGCTCCTGTTTCCTCTTAGGACACTGGCTCTCCATTCATGATCTGGTGTGAGCGAGTCTGATTGGCAAAATCTAGGGAGGGTGGGAAAGAGAGTGTTGATGTCTATTGCAGGAGGTGAAGACTCGTAATAGGAGAGTCTCCAAATATAGGAAGATGCTCGGGGTGCTGGGTAGCCAAAAAAGAATGACAAATGTTCACTTCACTGACAGTAGCATGTGCTGGAGAGGATGCAGAGAAACAGAACTCTGGGGTGGAGCTGTAATTGTACACCTGATGTGGAGAGTTTTGGTGATTACACCCACCTGGCAGTATATATTTTTGGAGAAACTCCAGCACATGTGGAAGGCATGCAGAAGACACCAACTGCAGCAGTGTTTAAAATAGCAAACTATTAGCAATGACCCAACTTTCCACTGGTGAATAAGTAAGTTGTGTTATGAAATGAAATACCTTATGGCAATTAAAGTGAATGCCCTCCATCTACTAACCAACAAGGATGGCTCTCAATAACAGGAGGGTGAAAAAAGTTTCAAAAATGATAGAGACTATATGAGAGCACGTGTGTAAATTAAAAACAAACAAAAAGAGTGCAAATGTGAGCATAAAAGCGTGGACTGAAGGATACACGTCACGTTCATGATAGTGAAGTAGAATTTGCCTCTGGGAAGGAAAAGAGATTGGAACTGGAGGAGGAGACAAAGGAATTTTAACTTTATTTGGAACATTTTATTTCCTTTATTAAATTTTAAAAACTGCAGCAAACATGTTAAAATGTTAACAGCATTTGTTAACTTTTGGTAATGACTACATAGGAGTTGGTTAATGATTCCCTGTATTTTAATAATTTTTGAAAGGAAAAATCATGGTTATTCAATTATATTATTTGAGGTCTGGGATCCAGCTAATTCAATCCATTTTTTTTTCAGGAATTTCTTATTCTGTTCCATAGGTTTCTCTTTTGGACAAATAAGGGGCACAACTTTATTACTAATGCTGAAGCTATATAATTCATTTGATTAGCATTCCTCTTTGATGACTACAGAGATTTGTACATTTTCCAGGTTATTTAATATTAAAGGTTCAGATATAATCTTTCTCAAGGGTATAAACTATATTTAACTCCTTTCTCTTTGTACAATCTGCCGAAAGTGATTTGTCTGTTGCCTCTGGCTAGTGAAGATAGAATCCATTTGGTAACAGAGACTAAAACCATTTTTCTTTAATATGGAAAAGATACTTTCAGAATTAATTTTATTTCAGTTGCAGCAGTATCTAAATCAAACATCATTTCTTTGAAGAGTCTATTTTAAACAGCAGAAAATTGAAAATATTTTCTCCTAAAATATATATTTAGATTATCCTTGAAGCTACAGTGTTAAGGACAGATCTTGAGCTGCTTATCTTCTCCCAGGTAATCTATGTTGTTGATCAAATCCTTTGAAGAATTTGAGATTTCAGTAGAATCAACAGTTCCTGAACATGGGAAAATTTAGTCAAGTCCTACTAGCTTTGGAACAGACAATTTGTGATATGCGCAATCACTCAGGGCTCCTCAGGAAGCTCACAGAGATATCTGCTAGATCCGGCTGGGAGACGAAGCTATTAACAGACTTCCAGCGGCGCAGAGATATGGGGGAAATTTAATCTTCCCAGGAGAGGCTCACCTCACCAAACTAATATCACCTCTGATAATGGGAAGTGATTACAGTTCTCATGGCTCAAACTTCCTGAAAAGAAAACACAAAATGGTCGTGTTTAGTACCCATCCAGACTGGTGAAGAGATATTTGCACAGAAGATTTAAACCATGTCTTCAAATTATATGAAAAGATTACATCAGAAGGGGGAGAACAAGTTTTCTCCATTTCCACTGTTGTCAGTTCTAGATTTAATTGTCTTAGTTGATAATAGTAAGAACTTCAGCTAAACATTAAAAAAAAATCATTGGAAGGAATGATCATGAAAAGCTGGAAACAAAGATTAAGACCTATTACCTGCACTAACTCTCTTCTGAAAGGTTTATAAAAGCAAGATACTTAGTTATCAGCTTGAGATGGCATGGGCAGCAAAAAGGATGATGAAAAATGGTCTTTGGTGGCATAAGACATACATTGGAATGGTAAACAGTGATTCTCATTCTGTTGATGACAACGGGACTGTCCTCCAGTGATCACCTCTGGAGGGTAAGAGGAAGAGGCTGAGGGGGTTTATATAGGAGGCCGTGTCTATTTGAGGAAATTCTGTTTAAACTTGGTGATAGGTACACAGATATTATTTATAATATTCTTTATGCATCTTATTTGTCTGGAATATTTCATAATCACTGTTAAAAGGAAGATGTGTTTTGAAGTCCTGGAAGATCATATGCCATTGTGGAGGCCGTACTTTAGGAGAGATTTAGACAAACTAGAGAGCATGTAGAAGATAATGACCCAAATAATGATGAGACTGGAGACCTGATGTAAGGAGAAGCTGATGGATTGGGAAGGATTAGCCAGACAGAGAAAACTTGGGGGTAGAGGAGTGACTTGGCACAGCAAGGGACATGACAGATGGCAAATGCCTTTGAGGAACAGTGCCGTGCAAAAGGAAATAGATTTGTTCTGGATGAACACAAGGGGTTAAAAAAAAAAAATAAAACCACAGGACAGATTTAGTAGAATCAGTGTAAGTAAGAGTTGTCCAGAGACAGAGGGCCCACTTTTCCACACTGGTCGTGCAGACACCTGTCTTGGAGGACCACTTAATATGCTTGTAATGGAGTTAAATTCAAGTAAAGTTGAGCTGCTCCAGAGTTTTCCAATACAATTAGTTTTTTTAAATGGTAACATCCACATTTTTCATCTGATCAGCACCTCCCCTGTGGGGAAGGTTGTTCAAAGAGTTGGCCAGGCTAGTCGTTCCCACAGTACTGAGGGTCCTGAAGGGTGACTTAGCCACCAGCAAGATGCTCGGTGCCTGAGGACTAAGAGGGAAAATGTCAGTCTAGCCAAATTAGATTATTCAAAGGCGTTGTCAGATAATGTAGAATCAAACAGAGGCTGGAGAACAAAATTAGTTGAGTGATTGATCTGAAAAGAAGACATCAGATTAAGTCTAAAAAGTTCTGTACATATAAGCCCATAGACTCTTCTAGCTTGTCTAATGCTTAGCTATACAGCTGACTTGAACTCATTTGAAGAGCTCACGATAGGACGGAATTACTGTTCTGGAGAGCAGCTAAACTAATTCCCATCACTAAGAAGTACAATGGCTTTGTAAGAGTAGCCGACATAGTATGTTACAGCATTCATGAGCCTTGACCTCAGGCTGAACCCAAATCTGAGCCTTAATTGCATTATCTGCAAAATAAAGATATTGTTTTACATGCCTCATATGTTAAATGAGAACGTGTGTATACATGTCTATGTATCTATCAGCCTGGGGCCTGGCACATTGTAAGTGCTCAATAAATGGGCTCAAAACTGGAGTGGGGCAGGAGGAAGGCATGATGACCTTTATTTATTGCTATATTCTTGGTGCTAGGTAGATCCTGGGTGTTCAATCAATAAAATGAAGAAAATAGCAATTGTTAGTGTTGTGTTGGGCCAGAGGTATTCTGTTGGGGAAGTAATGCAGAAAAGGAAATGTGTCCTTTTTACAGAGAGGGTGCCCATCTGTAGAGTGGAGTTGTGGCTATGGAAAAAAAACGAGGTTGGAAATGAAGGGCGATGACGTTGTGGGGGCATTTGAGTTTGTGAGCAAGTCCAGTGTCCCCTGACTCCTGACAGATATGGCAGAGAACAATGTGCTAGAGAGTTTCAAATCAAGTGAGAGACCACAAAAAATAATAGTGGATTACATTATAAATTTTAAATGTCTTCTGTATATTAGATATATTTGGTCTGGGTGTAGAGGTCCACCATTACTCCATGGCTTAAGGACGATCCTAACATAGAACTGGGTTTCTGCCAGACGCTGCTGCCCAGGCACATTATCTTTATTAACTGCGCTGGTGTCAGAGGATTTCCTGGGGTTGGGTCTTTCTTCTGTTCCCTGATACTCTGACTTTCATAGTCAGGTCAGGCAGGTCTATTTGCCCAGCCTGTAACACAGATAACAGCATGAAGTGGTCCATTTCAATTGGCATGAACTGAATTTCCAGGTTTGCCTCAGTTATTCATGGTTTTCTAGGAGCATCCTTTAGGGTCTCTGAGAAGACCCACACATTTCAAAGGTGGCTGTGACCGCTGATCCCACTTGTTCCCAAGCAGAGTAATTGGTCTAGGCTGGGATCAACTTCTAGCAGAATCATAGAGCAGAGGCCACCAGAGCTTGGATCTGCTTCTGAAAGAATATGCTTTCTTCCGCTGATGTTTGATGCATCATCAAGGTTAATGAAGAAGCAGAGTAGATAAGGTTTAGAGCTGAGATGAATGAGATTTTCAATGACTGAGAGGACACAGTCTTGTCTAGGTGAAGAAAATCTTTCCCACATAAAGAATTCCAAAGTACAGTCAGGTTAGAGCAGTGGTTCTCAAACTTGACCACGTATCAGAATCATCTGGAAGTCTGTTAAACACAGATGGAGGGGCCCTTGCCACCAGAGTTTCTGATTAAGTAGGTCTGAGATGGAGCCTGAGAATGTGAATTTCTAACAGCTTCCTAAATGATGATGCTGGTATGAGAACCACTGGATTAGAGAAATGAAAGACAAATGACCAGAAAACCCTGAAAATCACTTGTAGCCAGAAAAAAACTTGGAATCACCTTTCTCGATTTTGTAGGGCAACCCCATATTAAAATAGCGGTCACTTTCTCTGACGTCATTGGATCATCTCATTTAGACAAAACCTGATAATCCAGCTACAATAGTGAACCAAGAATTCATGTCCGTAAACAAACCTTCCTATCTAGAAACTCATTGGGAGGCGGGGATGTTGGAACAGCTGAACAATACCACCAAGTAAATGAGCTAGTTAAGATATTTCTGCAAAGACGTCATCACTTACTATTCTTTCTGTTTTACCCAAAGCTGTAGATTCCATGAAAGTCTTCCTTTGTCAAGCCTGAGGTTTCACGGAGCTGGTCTATAATACAGATTAGTAAGAGTAATTAATTGTCTCAAATGGTATTGCTGGGCATTAGCAATCCTAACAGGACTCCATCGTGCCTATGCGCTTTGGCCTGACAGACCGCCACCGCAGTGAGTGCCTTTGAACTTGCAGAAAGCCTTGGTTTTGAGCAATGAGAGTAAACGTGTTTGCCTTGCTGAACCTGGGTACTAGATCTAATGTCCAGTTACACATTTGAACAACTACCCAGAAGCAGGTCCCCTGCCTCTTAGTTTGCTGCAAACTTCCATAAGTTTTAGTGAATGGGCAGCAGGTGAAGTGGAGACTCAATGAAGGTGTAAGGAGTGCTGGTGGCAGAATTTCAAGGTAAAGAAGAGGATATGGGGGCGTGGGTCTTCAGTCCTTTATCTAACAAATATTTATGTGCTAAGCTCTTTTCTAGGAGCTGGGAATATAGCAGCAAACAAGCCAAAATTCTCTGCTCTCAAGCGGCTGACATCTTAAGCAGGAGAGGGTGGGATAAAGGGGAATTTTGGTAGTGGATAAAAGGACTCCGTTAGTTTTTTGGTATCTCCACAGGCTTTCCAACATGCAGCTCATGAGGAGGGCGGGGTGAGAGGGATTGATTTGCACAGTAATGGCACTCAGTCAAGTGGGCCTCTTAGTTTCCTGGATGAGGCCATGATCCGTGAAGCTACATAATGTCCTTGGATCTACCAGTCTTCAGCTAGATGTAGGAGGGAGCCAAGTTTGAATCCATGGAGCACAAACATCTCCTTTTCCAGAGGGCTTCAATATGGATATGGGAAGAGGGACTGGAGTGTCGGACAGAGCCGGAAGTGGAGTGGATGGTGCCGAGGGCAAGTACCATCACTGTGTCCAACAAGTGTAATGCCTATCTGACATGAAAGATCAGAATTTGAAGTAAAAATCAGAAGGGGGCAGCAGGGTGCCCAATGGAGGCCGTAAAGTGAGGGGAGATGACAATAAAGACTTATGCCTGGGAATGAGCACATCAGGATATGTTCTGGATGAATTCCAGGGACCAAAGCTAATATCCAAGGCTGGCTTTTACGAACCTTTAACGCATTCTTACTTGGGTGGGGAAGTTCCCTTTAAGGAGGCCAGAACAGAGCAAATAATCTCTGCCACATATACTAGGAACAAAAGCAAGCACAAGTAAGGTAGCAGAAAAGAAAATAGGATTTAAGTGCTGTGCTGAGAAATAGAATAAATGTATATTGAACAATTAATACACGTGTACTGGGGTTCTCCAGAGAAGCAGAACCAATAGGATGGATTTCTATAGAACAAGATTTATTATAGGAATTGGCCCACATGATTGCAGAGGTTGGCAAGTCCCAAGATCTGCAGTCAGCAAGCTAGAGACCCAATGGTATGGTTTCAGCCTGAACCTGAAGGCCTGGGACCAGAGAACTGAGGTGTAAATTCCAGTCCGCAAGCTGCAGGCTCAAGATCCAAGGAGAGGCGATGTTGCAGTTTAAGTCCAAAGTCAGGAAAGACCAATGCCCCAGCTCAATTAGTGAGCAGGAGGAGTTCCCTCTTACTCCTGGGAGGGTCAGCCTTTTTCTTCTATTCAGGCCTTCAACTGATTGGATGAGGCCCATCCATATTAGGGAGGGCCATCTGCTTTACTTGGTCTATGAATTCAGATATTAATCTTGTCCAAAAACATCCTCACAGACACACCCAGAAACATTTGATCAAATATCTAGGCACCGTGTGGCCTGATGAAGTTGACACGTGAAATTAACCATCACAATATGACAGGACTGTGTTAAGCGCTTTACCTCATTTAATCTTCCCAATAATATAGAATCTTAGAATTACTATAATCTCTGTACTAATTAGGGTAACACCAGGTATGTAAGAAGTAGACTTAAAAATTAAAAATAGCTTAAACACTATATGAGTTAATTTCTCAATGCAAGGTAGGGTTCCTGATCAGCAGGCAGCTCTTCCTATCTTCCGGTTCCATCATCCTCTAAATCCTCATTGTTCTTATCTACATCTGGCCAACAGAAGGGGAAAATAGGGCACATCCACTTCTTACAAGCCCTGGCCCAGAAATGGTCCATATCATTCTCACAAACATTCACTGGTGAGAAGTAGTCACCTACCCACACTTTGTTGTAGGAGGGGCAGGGAAATATTGTCCCTTCCTAGGGACGACTCCATGCTCTGAAAGGGGAGCTCAAATTTGTGCTTCTCTAGCTCTCTGCCGTCTGCCCCTCTAGCACTAAAAATCTGTGCTCACCCTTCTTTGCGCCATAGTGCATGCTTACTCCTCCCCAAGGGAGTTCAGCATCGGTTCACCCTCCAGTTTCTGCACCCAGCTCAAACTCCACGATCTCTTGGTGATACATGGTCCTCTTCACCAGGTCTAATGGCCTTCTTTTGGTCTGGCAACCTATAAACTGAACAAGAAAATATGCAGTGGTAGAGCAGGAGCAGGATATATGCAACTGAAGCTCTCATTTGGATAAAGAATGAATGGAAGCACACAGCAGTCAGAGGCCCGTAGCAGAGATGGACTTCTGTGAAGAACTGCTGTGTTGGCAATGGGGAAGTTCCTTAACTAGACCTTGCTTCTGCTCTCCCGGAAGCCTCTCTTGTTCTTGTTCACCTTTGGCTCTCTCTTCAGAGGTTCTTCCTACATCTGCAATAAATGTTGAGGAGTCTGCCATCCTTGGGAGTTGTCCAGATTTCATAGCCTTCTTCCATTTTGGGATCTGGCATTCCTTTTCAGAGCTCAAACAGTCACAGGTTTTTGAGCCAGGGTTACCATTTCTTTACATAATAGTCAGCTATTGCTAAGTTTTGTTGTGGTAATAAACAACATTCAGTAGCTAACCACAATAAAGATTTATTTTTTGCTCACAATAAGTGTCGACTGTAGTTAGGCAGAATTTTATTCTACGTGACTCGTTCATTCTGCGATCCAGACTGAAGGATCAGCTCCTATATGGAATTTCAGAGCCTTATAGTGGCTCCTAAGACCTGTGATAGGACCTGATGGCATTCATTACCTCTTTTCACTTTGCAATGGCCAGAGTCTGACATCCACAGGTGGGAATTATAGTCCTCTCTCAGGAGGCATTGCAGTCTTAAGGCAGTGGGCAGAGCCCTATAGTTCCCTGTGTGACCACACCCAACTTCTTTCCTATGTGAAGCTCTCAGCTCTGCTTTGTTTGTTTGCTCCCTTACCCACAGGCCTTTCTCTCTTGAATTAATGAGAATTATCCTGAGGCCTCTGAAGCCACAGGCTGAAATGAGAGGCAACACCCTCAATGGTATCTTTGATGTGGAGCTGAGTCACTTTATTGGACTGAGGAGTCTCCTTGGACCTTTGTCATTCGAGACCTGTTTCAGTCTTATTTCCTTTTGTTTAAGGTTCATAAATGTTCTCAAACACTAGACAGCCTCCCATTTCATCCCTTTCACTTCTCGCTCTAATAGGACAACCTTTGCCTGAGCTCACAACTTTCTTGCAATATCTTACTAAAGGCAGCAGTCAAGCAACTAACGCAACTGCCAAAACACACCAGGAGTCCGGTTCTTCCAGTCCTTTCCCATCCCCAGCGATGCACAGAGCTGAGAGCTGTGGGCTCAGTGGGCATCTCATCTTCTGTCCGAACTATTGCTGGTGACGATTTTGCCATTGCAATCTCCGTTATCTAGCATTCGGCATCTGTTTCCTCGGTACCCACCTCCTGCCTCTAAGCGGCTACCACACAAGTTTAGGTTTTTTTTGTTACGGTAACATTGCACTTCAGTTTACCAATTTTCATTTGATGGGATGATACCAGGTGCTGCTACAAATAGATCCTCCTAAAAACATGTATTAACTCAAACTAAAAAGAAATTTGTTTCTCACCAAGCAGCTGTCCGAAGTGGGTTTGCTGGTAGTCGGGAGTCTCTCTTTGTGCAGTAATATGGGGATGTAGTTTCCTTCGCCATTGTGGCTCCACCATCCTCCAGGGCAGGAGTCAGCAAACACAGGCAGGGGCTGGATCTGGACACTGCCCCTTTTTGTAAATGAAATGTCGTTGGAGCACAGCCACGCCCATCCATTCGTGGATGTCTCCGGCTGCTTTCACATTATGATGGGAGAGCTGAATAGTTGTCACAGAGATACGGTGGCCTGCGAAGCCTAAACCATTTAATATCTGGACTTGTACGGAAAAATTTTGCTGACCGCTGCCCTAGGATCTAATACCTGTCATCTAAATCCAGCTGGGAGAAGGCGAACGAGAGGGTGGAGAAGGTACAATGCTTCTTAAAACCCTGCTGCAGGAGAGCCACACAGAACTGGCACTCCCAGTCCACTGTCAAATCTAGATGTGGGTGGGCTAAGAAATGTAGTGTATGGCTGGGCAGCCCCTTTGCCACCTTCCAGCAACTCTCTATTATGCAAAGGGAGTAAGAATTTTGGTGGTCGGCTGGTCAACTCTGCTTTAATGCATCACATATTAGGCCACAAAACAAGTCTCAATAAATTTAAGAAGATTGAAGTAGTACCATGCATCTTTTCTGACAACAAAGGTATGAAACTAGAAATCAACGAGAGGAAGAAAATCAGAAAAGCCACAAAAATGTGGAGATTAAACAAAATGCTGGTGAACAATGATTGGGTCAATGAAGAAATCAAAGGAGAAATCAAAAAATTCCTGGAGACAAATGAAAATAAGACATGTGTGAGGACCTAGAATTGGCCACCCAAGATCTGTCTCTTTGGCATGAGGATTTTTTTGGGGGGTTGGTTACTTTTAATAAAAGCAACTCTGTGGAGCAGAGTTTGCTTGCCCTTTGTTGGGAGACATTTAGATTGTAAAGGAAATCTCCATCTGTAAAGATACCTCCCTCTCTGTACCAGGAAGAAGAAGGGATGACCTTATCTCTGGAAACTCTTAATCAATGCCAAAGGCAAGGACTTAAATCTGCATAATAATCTTATTCCTTTTTCTGGTAACCTCCTGTAACTGACTCCCCCCACCCCCAACATCCTCCTTTGTCGTTAGCTGAAGATGATATTTAAGTTGGGGGCTTCAGCCATTTTGGCGAGTTGCTCAGCTTGCCTGAGCCTCTCCCATGTATACATGTTATAAAGCTTTGTTTAATTTTCTCCTGCTATTCTGTCTCATGTGAGTTTAACTTGTTCTCTGGCCAGAAGAACCCACATTGGGTAGAGGAAATGTCTTCCTCCCCTACACATGCCAAAATCTATGGGATACAGCAAAAGCAGGTCTAAGAGGGAAGTTTATAGCAATTCAGGCCTACCTCAACAAAGAAGAAAAATCCCAAATAAACAATCTAACAGTGCATCTAAAGGTACTAGAAAAAGAAGAACAAACAAAGGCCCAAATCAGCAGAAGGAAGGAAATAATAAAAATCAGAGCAGAAATAAACAAAATACAGACTAAAAAAAGATAGAAAAAATTAATGAAACCAAGAGCTGATTCTTTGAAAGATGAGCAAAATCGACAAACCCTTAGCTAGACTCACCAAGAAAAAAAGAGAGAAGGTTCAAATAAAATCAGAAATGAAAGAGGAGAAATTACAACAGACACCTCAGAAATACAAAAGATAATAAGAGAATACTACGAAAAGCTATATGCCAACAAATTGGATAATCTAGAAGAAATGGATAAATTCCTAGACACATACAACCTTCCAAAACTGGACCAAGGAGATGTAGAGAATTTGAGTAGACTAATCACCAGTAAGGAGATTGAAACAGCAATCAAAAACCTCTCAGAAAATAAAAGTCCAGGACCAGATGGCTTCCTGGTGAATTCTACCAAACATTCAAAGAAGACTTAATACCTATCCTTCTCAAACTCTTCCAAACAATTGAAGAGGAGGGGAGGCTTCCTAACTCATTCTACAAAGCCAACATTACCCTGATACCAAAACCAGACAAGAACATGAGAAAAGAAAATTACAGGCCAATATCACTGATAAACATCAATGCAAAAATCCTTGACAAAATACTAGCAAATCAAATACGACAATACATTAAAAAGATCATACATCATGATCAAGTGGGTTTCATTCCAGGGATGCAGGGATGGTTCAACATCCGCAAATCTATCAACATGATACACCACATTAAGAAAATGAAGAATAAAAATCATCTCAATAGATGCAGAGAAAGCATTTGACAAGATACAGCATCCATTTATGATAAAAACTCTAAATAAAATTGGTATAGGAGGAAAATACCTCAACATAATAAAGGCCATATATGACAAAACCACAGCAAATATCCTTCTCAATGGAGGAAAAACTGAAAGCTACCCCTCTAAGAACAGCAACCAGACAAGAATGCCCACTTTCACCACTCTTATTTAACATAGTATTGGAAGTTCTAGGCAGAGCAATCAGGCAAAAAAAAGAAATAAAAGGGATCCATATTGAAAAAGAAGAAGTGAAACTGACACTCTTTGCAGATGACATGATTTTATATATAGAACACCCTAAAGAATCCACCAAAAAACTTTTAGAAATAATAAATGAATACAGTCAAGTCACAGGATACAAAATCAGTATACAAAAATCGGTTGCATTTCTATACGCTAACAACAAAGCAGCAAAAAGAGAAATTAAGACTACAATCCCATTTACAATTGCAACAAAAAGAATAAAATACCTAGGAATAAACTTAACCAAATAGGTGAAAGATCTGTACACCAAAAACTGTAAAACATTGTTGAGAGAAATTGCAGAAGACACAAAGAAAGGGAAAGATATTCCATGCTCTTGGATTGGAAGAATTAACATAGTTAAAATGTCCATACTTCCTAAAGCAATCTACAGATTCAATGCAATCCCTATCAAAGTTCCAATGACATTTTTTACAGAAATACAACAAAGAATCCTAAAATTTATATGGAACAATAAAAGGTCCCCAACAGCCAAAGGAATCCTGAGAAAAAAGAGCAAAGCTGGAGGTATCACACTCCCTGATTTCAAAATATACTACAAAGCTATAGTAACCACAACAGCATGGTACTGGCACAAAAACAGACACACAGATCAATGGGACAGAATCAAGAGCCCAGAAATAAATTCACACATCTCTGGACAGCTAATTTTCGACAAGTGAGCCAAGAACATACAATGGAGAAAGGAAAGTCCCTTCAATAAATGGTGTTGGGAAAACTGAACAGCCAGACGCAAAAGAGTGAAAGTAGACCATTATCTTACACCGTGCACAAAAATCAACTCAAAAGGGATTAAAGACTTGAATGTAAGACCTGAAACCATGAAACTTCCAGAAGGAAACATTGACAGTACACTATTTGACATCGGTCTTAGTGGCATATTTTCAAGTACCATGTCTGACCGGGCAAGGGAAACAATAGAAAGAATGAACAAATAGGACTACAACAAACTAAAAAGCTTCTGCGCAGCAAAGTAAATCATCAACAAAATGGAAGAGCAACCTAACAATTGCAAGAAGATATTTGCAAACCATATATCCGATAAGGAGTTAATATCCAAAATATACAAAGATCTCATACATCTCAACAACAAAAAAACCCAACAACCCAATTAAAAAACGGGCAAAAGATCTGAACAGAGATTTCTCCAAAGGAAATATATGGATGGCCAACAGGCACATGAAAAAATGTTAAACATCATTAAGTATCAGGGAAATGCAAATCAAAACTACAACGAGATATCTCCTCACTCTAGTCAGAATGGCTATAATTAACAAGACAGGAAACAACAAGTGTCGGAGAGGATGTGGAGAGAAGGGAACCCTCATACACTGCTGGTGGGAGTGCAAACTGGTGTAGCCACTATGGAAAACAGTATGGAATATCCTCAGAAAATTAAGAACAGATCAACCATATGATCCAGCTATTCCACTGCTGGGTATTTATCCAAAGAACATGAAAATACAAATGCATAAAGATACATGCACCCCTTTGTTCATTACAGCATTATTCACAATAACCAAGACTTGGAAGCAACCTAGGTGCCCATCAAGGGACGAATGGATAAGGAAGATGTGGTATATATACACAATGGTATACTACTCAGCCATAAGAAATGATGAAATCCAGCCATTGGTGACAACATGGATGGACCTTGAGGGTATTATGCTAAGTGAAATAAGTCAGAGGGAGAAAGTCAATACCATATGATCTCACTCATAAGTAGAAGATAAAAACAACGACAAACAAACACAGCAACAGAGATTGGATTGTTGGTTACCAGACGGGAAGGAGGGAGGGAGCAGGGTGAATGAGGTGATTGGGCACATGTGTGGGGATGGATTGTACTCTTTCTCTGGGTGATGAACACGATGTAATCTACACAGAATTCAAAATATAATGATGTGCTCCTGAAAGTTATATAATGTTTTAAACCAACGTTATTGCATTAAAGAAAAAAAAGTGATTGACAATCGATACCTTATTCTAGGAAGTTTGGGAATACCCCAAATGCTTTTTATTTCATTGATCCTCTTCCCCTCACTATTCCCTGGACCAGACTTTTGAAAACTAGTCCTCGGAACTCTGGGAGGGCATGGATATGGTCTGTGGAATCTCAGTTTCTGGCAAAAACTTTTTTTTTTTTTTAAGATTTTTTATTTTTTTCCTTTTTCTCCCCAAAGCCCCCCGGTACATAGTTGTATATTCTTCGTTGTGGGTCTTTCTAGTTGTGGCATGTGAGACGCTGCCTCAGCGTGGTTTGATGAGCAGTGCCATGTCCGTGCCCAGGATTCGAACCAACGAAACACTGGGCCACCTGCAGCGGAGCGCGTGAACTTAACCACTCAGCCATGGGGCCAGCCCCTGGCAAAAACTTTTTAACTTTATGTTTTATTTCACTGATAAATTTAAAAATTAACATAAGCGTATTCTGGCTTATCAGAATGACGACATTCTAGCGGATTAATCCCTTGTAATCCTAGCACCTGAGCTTGTGTATGTATTTACCATCGTGTTTGCATCAGATGGCATCACAGAGTGCTGACTGGCTGCAGGCGTCAGTCATCAGAGTTGAGAAAAGTTGTGGGAGAACTGGGTCATCACGTGGAATGCAACGGTGTAGACATGCAGAGTTAAAGAGAAGAAAACAACGTATACTGAGTGGGTATATTATTGTCTAGTTACTAACCAGGAAAAATTCATTAATAATAAACATGCAATGAAGTATTCTTTATTTCAACAATTGGATTGAATACCCATACACAGATTTTTTTTTTTAAGGCTACAATATTAAAATTATCTTAAACATTTTGCAGAGTTGCCACCTCATGAAAATTATTCTAGGGCTATTACTCACCGGAATTTTTGATTCTATAGGAAGACTGTTTATCCTGAACTAGGAACATCACACTTAGGAGAAAACACATTTTTTTCTTGCATTAGTATTGTTGAAGTCAAAATATAAAAATTGATTCTACACAAAACCTGACCTGAGGCTGCACCCTTATACATTAAAGCCTGTGTCAGCAGTGTGCTTCCAGTAAAACAGCATCGTGTATCATATTAAATTAATGCTGTTAATTTGAATTTTAATGGGTTTGGGGTTTTGTTAGTATTTAATTTGTACCTTGCTTTTGTTTCTTAGTTGGATAGGAGCTGTGAGCACATATTTCTTTAACATTCACACAAAATATGTGCATATTTATTTTCCATTATAATAAAATAATGTAAGGCAACAAGAGAGGGAGAGTCTGTGAGCCTGCCTTTCTCTTTAAAATGAGAATACACCTTATTCAAGTTGTAGCAACACTGCGGTAAACAGGCGACACTCTCAGGAGCTCAGAAGTCCCAGCCTTTGAATCAGCACAGATTGAGAATGAAGGCTTGATGCAGTTGAGGCAAAATGGGCAAAATAAGGACAATGTAGTGGGGTTTGAATCATCCTGAATAATACTGCATTTATGGGAATGTCCATGAGCTGGTGTTCCTACTTTTTTGGAGGATTAAAACTATCCTATAAAATAACGTGCTAACACATGGTGGGCTTACTTAACGCTTTGACTTGACAAACTCTTCCTGTGCGATTTGGCCAGTTTGTGATGTTCCAAAGCTACGAACTTCTGCTGGTTTTGGTCGTCTGTAGCCACTGGGATCTCTGATTTGCTGTCTCCAGCGCTTGGCACTGGATCACTCACTCCAGCACTTTTGACCTCAGGCGGCTGCCTCAACCACACAGGAGCTTGAAAACCAATCAGCACAAGACAGTCGATGCCGTATTTGTAATGGGGACTAGCAGGTGGTCAGTTCATAGAAACAGAGTAGATTAAAACAGGGACACAAAGTAGGACGCACACATACTATAATTACTTTTTCTCACTTAATACAAATGAATGTATCCTAATTCACCGATATTTTGATGCAGAGTCACAATAGTATGGGCCCATCACTCGGTGTATCAATTCCATCCAATTTCAAACTCTCTACTGTGGACCAGGGATTTAAAGGCACACGCCATCAACCTGAGTGCAGGACCATGTTTGGTTCCTTACCCAGTTTTTTATAGTTGTGTCACTTACATTTATTTCAACAGGATATTTTTACTGGCTTGGCTTTATTAATAGTTTCTAAATAATTCGGGTGTTTTTCATAGAAATGGCCCATTTCATATCTATTTTATTGGTGTATACAATATTTAAAACACACAGTTGCGATAGTGAGTACAGTTGGATTTGTAGGACTTTGGGAATCTGGCCAACTGGTTCTTGTCAAGCAACCAGCTCACCTGGGGAGTAGCATTGAAGAGTGGAACCTTTGAGCAGTAAGTGTCACGAGCATCAGTCAGCATGTTTTACAGACAGAATGGAGAGAATCATCTACTTTGGCAACCTGGTTAAATGGAAGTCAGGTCAGTTAAAAAAAACTCTCCCGCACGATATGATTAGCGTGAGGAAAGATTTAAGTACAAAGTGCTGTGGAAGCCCAAAGGAGAGAGCGACTGCCTACCTGTGATGCTAGGTGTTTCTAACCCTTTATGAAGCAACAGCAGAAATCAAAAATAACTTCTAAAAAATTTATTTCAACATCTTCACTAGTTAAAATATTAGTGAATTGGGGCTGGCCCCGTGGCCGAGTGGTTAAGTTCGCACACTCCGCTGCAGGCGGCCCAGTGTTTCGTTGGTTTGGATTCTGGGCGCGGACATGGCACTGCTCATCAAACCACGCTGAGGCAGCGTCCCACATGCCACAACTAGAAGGACCCACAACGAAGAATATACAACTATGTACCGGGGAGGCTTTGGGGAGAAAAAGGAAAAAATAAAATCTTTAAAAATAAAATAGTGAGTTATTCCAACACCAACAGTTAATCTGGATTTCTATTTTCCCCTTAAATTAGGGGGACAATACATACTATATTTTCTCTTATTGTTTTGAATTATCAATAGTTAATATGTCAATTCTTGTTTTTAGTTATCTGATGTCCTGTGTGGTGAAGAGATAAATTCCCAGCAAAAGGTTTTTCATCCTCGCAGAAAGGGCAAATTCTGTGCTCTGCCCACATAGGTCTCCTTGTGAATGATTCTCCTGCTGGAGTACCCACCGCCTCCTTTCCTTTAGCCATCCTTGGCACCGATCAAGTCTCTTCACCTTATTTTCCCCTCCTGGCCCCAGTGGACCATCCACTGCCCATTCCATGTGTTTGCGTCTTTTCTCTTTAAAGCTGACAGCAAGTCTCTTGGCAGAGGACCGAATCTCCCACGTCTGTTTTCTGATGACAGCGTCTTCACATCACAGGTGCAAATGATTGTTTGCTGAGTTGAACTGAAACGACCAGCAGACTGCCAAAAAAGGAGCGTAGGTATATTTAATAAAGTAACTAGACTTTTCTGAGCAGTTATTAAATATTTGTTCTATAGTAAGCGCTGTGAAGGATATAAACCTTCACCCCTGATTGCAACCACATAAACCATTTTCTCAATAGGACCACAGAGGAGTTAGTGAAATTCGAGGTGGAAAAGAAATAGAAAAGTGAGGTAGTTCATTTATCTATCATCCCAGATTAAGAGCCAAAAAATTTGCATACTACGCCTGCTGCATAAACAAACGTAAGGAAGGCCGTGGCATGCTTGCTTATGTGGTTAGAGCAAGGCCTGGCACATAAAAAATGTTAGTTATTAGAAAAATATTTGTTACCATTATTATCATCATCATCACCAAAACCATAACGAGAACACTCGAATAGGACTTGGTTATTGGTGTTCAGTCAGCAGCAAGAGTCGTAGAGCTTGGATTTGGGATTCACAACGAAAAGTCTAAATAAAATCTTTGCAATGCACACTTGTCTTTATAAATTCTTTCTCCGTCTGTTTTTCTTGTTTGCTGAAATTAATCATTTAATAAATTAAAAGGCTTTTCCTCTAAAATGTTCCTTTGCTTCCTCTTTGTCTCGGAAGCAGTTTTCCCCTCCTTGGAACACTGTGTAGTGCGGCCTAATGTGTCTTCAGTGCAAACTCAGGACGCAGCTGGACTTTCTGAAAGAAAGGTACACTTCTTCCCTTCTCTCTATCACTCTGTAAAGCCTTTCTATTTATTGTCTTTTTAATATGTAGGTATTCTGGCTCAAGATCACTAGGTGTGCTAATCCACAAGGAGGAGAAACACATTTTTCTTTCTGTTTTCCTTGTTCCGGGTGGCAGGAATCAGACACCAGCATGAGAATTTTATTTCCTGCTTCAGATTAAAGCTGTGTGGTTTTTTTTCTCTGAATGGGAGTAACTTTGGGTGGAACATTAGTGTTAGGTTTGGAGAAAGTGCACCATTGATCCTGTGGTGAGAGGAGACTGAAATATTAACATGCGAGAGGTGGATTTCCCCACTGCTGAGTCCGTCTCCCACTACTGCCATCGAGAGCCCTTCTCTGATGGGAGGGACTCACTGAAGACTTGGGCTGTTGGAAAGGGGGTACCTACAGGTGAGCACAGAGGATGCTCCCAACTGCACCCAGAACTGTAGCTAACAAGGCTCCGCACAGGAGAGAAGGGAGGACCATTCCAAGACAAAAGGAGTGGTTTGCAGGCTTGATTCTTCACCTGACTTCCTGGTGCTGACCCAGAGGGGCTCAGCCTTCTATGGATGTTAACTTCTGCGACATTGTGATTTATGAGAAAAGTACAGATTTGGTCTTCATCAGTGGCTCCTCAAACCCTCCAAGGTTCCTCTGATAAGAACGACAAAGTCATCTTTTGTTATGTTAATAAGGTGATTCTTGGAAAGCCCTTAGGTAACCTAAGAATGAGGGGCTGGTTGCCAGGAGAACCAGTAGGGTGATTAGGAGGTTGGAATTTTTATTCCTTCCTCCCGCCCCACGTCCAGGGAGGGAGAGCCGCTGGAGATTCAGTTCAGTTGCCATTGGCCAATGATTCAATCAACCATGCCTGTGTAATGAAGCCTCCACAAAACCCAAAAGGACAAGTTTCAGAGTTTCCAGGTCAGTGAACTCCTGTAGATTGGGGAGAGTGGCGAGCCTGCAGAGGGTACGGGAGCTCCAGGTCCTTTCCCCACAGCTTGCCATACGCACTGCTTCCAGCTGGCTGTGCTTGAGTTCTATCCTTCCATAAGAAACTGCTGCTCTAGTAAGTAGAATGTTTCTGTGAGTTTTGTGAGCCGCTCTTGCAAATTAATCAAGCCTGAGGGTGGGGTCTTGGGAACATCTGATTTACAGCCACTCCATCAGAGGTACGGGGAACAAGCTGGGCTTGCGATTGGCACCTGCAGTGGGGCAGCGAGCAGTCTTGTAGTACTGAACCCTTGACCCATGGAATCTGAAGCCACCTCTGGGTCGCCAGTGTCAGAATTGAGCTGAGTGTCCGGGAATTGCTTGGTGTTGCGTGGGAAGCCCCCGCCCTCACCCTATACACACTGGAGTCTGTACCAGAACCCGTTGAACTTCTCTCTCCCATCTGACCATCTAGTTTTGAGTCTTTATAATTCTACATCCTCTAAAGTTCTCTGAGATCACCAGCCCACCTACCCCCACCACACACGCACACTCACATGCACACTTGCACACACCATGCTTCCCTTTCTTTTCCTGCCTAAGAAACTCTCATCAGAAATTTTCAGAGACAGTGTCATCCACCACTCACTCCTCTCTGTTTCCTTCCGGTTTTATCTTTGTTGCAGGTTGGGTGTTGACGCTGTCAGTGTGTGGGATGTTTCCTAGGTATAAGCCCCTCGATCCATACTTGTGCCGGGAAGGGGAGGACGTGGGATTTGGGCAGAGACAAGTTGAGCCTTGATGCAGCCTGGCCACAGCCTCAGCTAAGCCCCGGGGGCTCTGGATCCAAAAGGGCTGGGCTGGTGGTCCTGGGATGGGGCAGAAGGGACAGGCCTTACTCCCCCATCTTTCTCAGCCACTGGGTGGAACATCTCACAGAGGTGGTGACCTGGGGGAGGGAGGTGGCTCCCTGCAGCTGGGCAGTCCTCAAAAGGGCTGACGGCTGAAGGCTCTGCAGATGGCACTCCCAGCCCGCCCTTGGAGGGAGATCTGAGTGCATCCATGTCCACCACAGTGGGTACCCTGTAAATGCTATGTCCTGTTCTCCTTAGGAACACCTCCTTTGAATCTCAAGGGTCTTTTTTTGAAAGTTAAAAAAGAAAATCTAGGGGCAGACCTGGTGGCGCAGTGGTTAAGTGCACACGTTCCGCTTTGGTGGCCTGGGATTCGCTGGTTCGGATCCCGGGTGCGGACATGGCACCACTTGGCAAGCCATGCTGTGGTAGGGGTCCCACATATAAAGTAGAGGAAGATGGGCATGGATGTTAGCTCAGGGCCGGTTTTCCTCAGGAAAAAGAGGAGGATTGGCAGTAGTTAGCTCAGGGTTAATCCTCCTCAAAAAAATAAAGTAGAGGAAGATGGGCACGGATGTTAGCTCGGGGCCAGTCTTCCTCAGCAAAAAGAGGAGGATTGGTGGCAGATGTTAGCTCAGGGCTAATCTTCCTCAAAGAAGAACAAAAAACAAAAAACCCTAAATATTAGTCATTTCTTTCCCTCTGTATTCATGCATGCCATAACAAAATTTTTTCAAGGCAGTATGAACATCTTTTAATGACTAGAAGAAAAGTCCACATAAGGATGTGCTTAAAAGAGAAAAATTGATCAAAGATAAGTATTTCAAGATAGTGTAGAGAAACATTCCTTTATAGTCAAAATGATTTGACTTAATTTGAGTTTCTTTTGTTTCCTAGCTGGTTTGCAATTCCCAAGGCCCTTATTTGGCCTAAGCTATGAAAGAGTCCAGGTTTTTGTGAGTTGTCCCTACAATCTATGACAGAGCTGAGAGTCATGGTAAAATCATCTCCATCCTAGATAAAAACATAATCTCCCCAAATAAGAACTTAGTATCTTCAGTTTAAAAGAGTCACCTAACCCCAGTGCCAGACCTCACTCGGTTGGTGAACGGACTCAGTGTAGATTTCAATTCCAGATGTCCTGCTTGGTAGCAAAAAGAAGAGATCAGCCACTTGAGTTACATTTTAATATTTCTATCCATACTGAATACTTTGGATCTAATAGCAGAGCATAAAAGCCCAACTCAGCTGAAATATGAACCACCATTTGTTATTATCGATGCTGTATGTCATCATTTCCAGCCTCATATTTCAAGAGGACAGCTGGTACTTGCAAGGTCAATGACAGTTTTATATAAAAACCCAAATGAAAGGACTACGGAGATCAAAGATTTGGGGCAATCATATAGAGAGAGATTGCCATATGCTAACTCATCTACTCCAAAAATTGGGTTTTTATTTTTGGTACCCATGATGGAGAGATGGGAGGAGACTGAAAAGGAGGATTTAGTAAAAGTCATCAGTACAAGACTGTAGGGTTACGTTGGCAAGTCGAACATTCCAAAGGGACGTTGCTAAGGCGAAATACACCCTGATGATTGTTTCTGCCGTATGTCCACTCTCTGTCGCTGAACTCATTTTGAGAAAGCTTGATGCTAATACAGAATGATTCACTTATACTGCAGGATAGTAATGATATCACAGACTGATGAAAACAGATCAAAATCAGCTCAGTGGTACCAAGGCGTAGATGTGGACATGCTGTGCTAGGCTTTCAATGACCTTAGTGTATTTACCGTAGTGGAAGAGGGACACCAAGTTTTCAAAGCTTTTTGATTTTCAGAACTCAGGAATCAGAGTTATGATAGCTATGACTGATATGTCTCACTTTTTCTTGCTTCAGGGGAATGGTGGAGTTATTCTGAGAAATTCAAATCCAGGATATTCAGTCCAGATGATGCCAGCGTCTGCTTCAAAGATCTTGGTCCGGTCCATGGATGAAGTAGAAGGTTGTGGGCATTTGGGAGCAGTGGGAAGAGACGCAGGATGTTCCCAATTATTTCAACTTTCCAAGCTGCACACTGTACATATTTATCTTCATTTTGAGGTCATGAGGCAAAGCTGTTAGGATAATATTGTGGAAGGGAGAGAGTGACTAGGCTAGAAAAATGAAGAACGTCACCAGGACCCAGGAAAAAATTGTAATAAGCAAAGTTTTATTTCAAGTCCCCAAACTTTCTCTACTGAACACTTTCTTGCCTTGAGAATATCTGGTCCTCCCTTTCAGGCCTCATCAGAATTTGTGTTCATTCTTTGGACCCACCCAACCCCCCTTTCTGTTATCAAACTGTGTATTCTGGTTTGCTAGGGAATTGTAGGGACACACATAACACACATACACAAAAGTCTGTTTTATTAATGAAAGCAATATTTTATTCAAAACATTGAATGAAAGGGTTGAAAATTGAGTCATTTCCAACCCATGTTGGAGATTCAGCAAACCCAGCTAAGCCTGCTCTGGATGATGCTTCTGTTATTGCTGAGGTTGTGATTACCTTGGTCCCAGGGCATCACACCCAGGATATGTGAGCTCATGGCGAAAGGTGATCAGGAGTTCTCCCAGTTAAGCGCTAATGGGCAGAATGCCTCAGTTACTGCAGATAACTCCTCCCACCCTGCAATTTCTTCCCCAAAGTTCCTTTCACACCCTCATTTCAAATTATCTTAGAGTAAACCTGATGCCCTGCTTCAGCATCCATCTCAATTGCAGCCCCAGCACGTACGCCACACGTTCCAGCAACAGGACAGACACTTTTGCCGAGTATCTAAGAACTCTAAGGTAAGTTGCATGATCATTTGTTTTCTACAGCCCCGGTTGACCTCCCTCCACTGCTGATGGCAACACCAGAAACCAGTGCTTACCTGTTTCTCTCCATATATTTTCAGGAAAAAAAGTCTAACTTGGGTAATTTGAAATTAAATATAAGTTCAATACAGTGTTACCTCTCTAAGACATTTTTGCATTTTAAAAGTAAAAGCTGTGTTTCTTTTTAAGAAGATACATGCAACCACAAGCAGGAGACTGAAATGTGTGTGTGTGTGCGCGCGCGCGCACAGGGGAGGGTGTGGAGGGGGAAAAGGTGCAGCTCACGTACATCTTAGCAATGGCTCAACCACCCCAGACTCAGAACAGTCACCTGTGAATGAATGACAGTGGACACCTCTGTTTACTGACAAACGATGTCACTTTGCTGTTTTTCTCCTAGGCATCCATCACTTCTTAACATACTACATATGTTTTATCTGTTTATCTACTTTATTGTTCTGTCCCCACTAGAATTTTTCCCATTGCCTAGACCAGTGCCTGGTGCATAGTAGATACTGATTAAAACTTTTAAATGAATTGTTTATATGAATATTACACTTTTGTCAGTTATATGTGTTATATTTTCCTACCCTGTGCTCATCTTCTTGTTGTTTCTGTGGTGGTTTTGGAATAGTAATGGAAGTTCTTAATTTTAATGTAGTTGCATTGAAGTATTTTCCTTTATGGTTATTGCTCTTTATGTCAGTGAAATAATTCCTTCCCTCTTCCAAAGCCTTGAAGTTACTCTCCTACGTTACCTCTTTAACGTGTTATTGGTTTCCCCACCCCCGCCCCCAACTACAGGTCTTTAATTTGGTGTTTGATGTGAAGTAGAGGTTTAATTTTCTTTTTAGCCTGTAGGAATAACGAGTTGTTTTAGCATCATTTATTGATATTCCAACCATTCCCACTGCTTTGCAGTGCTTCTTGCCAAATACCAGGCATCCATATATTCTTGCAGCTAATTTGTGGACTCTACTTTGTTCTGTTGATCTAAGTATCTTTCCCACCCTTTTAAATGAAGCATTGCTATCTGTTAGAGCAAGTCCTTCTACTTTATTTTTCTAAGGGGTCATGACAGTTTTAGCTCTTTGCATTTTCATATAAATGTAATATTAGCTTTAAATTTTCCCATATACGTGTACACACAGCATCTGCTGGAATTTTCCTTAGAACTACATTGAACCTATAAATCGGTTAAGGGAGGACTGAAACCTTAATACTGAATTCTTTCAGTCTATGGACATGGTATAGTTGTCATTTTATTGAGGTCTTTTTTAATGTCCCTCATTCAAATTTTATAATTTCCCCTTTAGAGGTATGCACGTCTTTTAGTTGGGTTATTCCTGTATACTTCATACTTTTGGATGCTTTTGAGAATTTAACTTTTGCTCTTAATGTCAATCATAAGTATTATTGCTTCCATGTAAAACTGCAATTTAATTTTGCGTGTTGTATGTACAGCCACCTTGTTAAACTCTACTATTAATCACAATAATTTATGAGCAGATTCTTTAGTATTTCCTATGTACACAGTCGTGTGATGTATGACTGTGTACATAGAAATGGTCTGGGAAAATGACCGTTTTGTATTTTCTTTCCTGATTTCCTCGCCATTTATATAATTTTCTTCTTCACTGTGATATTGAAGCCCTTCACTACAATGTGGGATAGAAGCTGTGATAGCGAGCATCTCTGATGACTCATTCCTAATATCATATCCTATATATCCTATATATATCTTGTATCCTGTATATAAAGATATATATTTGTATCCTAATGTAAATATTCCTAATATTTAATACATTGCTATTAACTATGATGTATACGGTAGGTATTTTTGTAAATGCCCTCAGTGGATTAACAAAGCACCCTTTCATTTTTAGATTGCTAGGAATTTTTATCATGAAATGATGCTAAATTTTACTAAATGCTGTTTCTGCTTCTTGGTATGATAGATTATACTTTTACATATTACTGGATTTGGTTTGCAAATATTTTGTTTGGGTGTTTTACATACATTTTCATGAATGAAATTGGTCTATAATTTTTTCTTATATTATGCTTTAAGATTCTGATATCAAGGTTTTGCTGACATCATAAAATGAGTTGGGAAGTGTCCCCTCTTTTTCTGTTTTTTCTAAGAGTTTACAGAAGATTGGATTATTTCTTCCTTGAATATTTGGGAGGGCTCACTGATGAAGCCGTTTAGTTCTGACATTTTCTTTGTGGAAAATTTTGACTATAGATTCAATTTATTTAATAGGTATAGGAGTATTCAGGATTTCTATTTGTTCTTTTCCCCCCCAGCTTTTGAGATATACTTGACATATAACATTGTGTAAGTTTGAGGTGTACAATGTGATGATTTGATGCATGTGTATTATGAAATGATTACTACAAAAAGGTTAGTTAACACATCCGTCACCTCACATAGCTACCGTTGTTTTGGGCGTGCAATGAGAACGTTTAAGATCTACTCTCTTAGCAGCTTTGAAGTATATATTACACTAATGTTAGCTATAGTCGCTCTGCTGTACATTGGAACCTCAGAAATTATTCATCTTGTAAGCGGAAGTTTGTACCCTGTGTTCCCACATCTCCTCATTTCCCCTCCCCCCAGCCCATGACAACCGCTATTCTACTCTCTGTTCCATGAGTTCGACTTTGTTAGATTCCACATACAAGTGAGATCATACAGTATTTGTCTTTTTCTATCTGACTTATTTCACTTAGTGTAGTACTCTCAAGGTCCACCCTTGTCACATTTGACAGGATTTCCTTCTTTTTATGGCTGAATGATATTCCATTATGTGTGTATATATATACACACACACATATATATACACATATATACACATATATACTTATATACCATATTTTCTTTATCTGTTCATCTGTTGATGGGCATTTAGGTTATTTCCAGGTCGTGGCTATTGTGAATAATGCTACAGTGAACATGGGGGTGCAGATACCTCTTCAAGATCCTTTGGATGTAGACCCAGAAGAGGGATTGCTGGATCATATGGTAGTTCTATTTTTAATTTTTTGAGGAACCTCCATACTGTTTTCAGTAGTGGCTGCACCAATTTACATTCCCACCAACAGTACACAAGTGTTCTCTTTTCTCCATGGCTTCACCAACCCTTGTTATTTCTTTTTTAAATTAGTTAAGTAATTTATTTATTTATTTTGAGGAAGATTAGCCCTGAGCTAACTACTGCCAATCCTCCTCTTTTTGCTGAGGAAGACTGGCCCTGAGCTAACATCCGTGCCCATCTTCCTCTACTTTATATGTGAGATGCCTACCACAGCCTGGCTTTTTGCCAATCGGTGCCATGTCCGCACTCGGGATCCAAACCAGCGAACCCTGGGCTGCCAAGAAGCGGAATGTGCGCACTTAACCGCTGCGCCACCGGGCCAGCCCTTATTTCTTGTCTTCTTGATGACAGCCATTCTAACAGATGTGAGGTGACAGCTCCTGGTGGTTTTGATTTGCGTTTCCCTGATGGTTAGTGATGTTGAGCATCTTCTCATGTACCTGTGGGCCATCCGTGTGTCTTCTTTGGAAAAACACCTATTCGGGTCTTCTACCCATTTTTAAATTGGATTATTTATTTTCTTGATATTGAGTTGTAGGAGTTTCTTACATATTTTGGATATTAACCCCTTATCAGGTGTACGATTTGCAAATATTTTCTCCCATTTGGTAGATTCCCTTTTCATTTTGTCGATGATTTCCTCTGCTGTGCAGAAGCTTTTTAGTTGGATGCATATTTTTGCTTTTGTTACTTGTGCTTTTGATATCAATCAAAAAAATCATTGCCAAGAGCAATGTCAAGGAGTTTTCCCCTATGTTTTCTTCCAGGAGTTTTACAGTTTTAGGTCTTATATTTAAGCCTTTAATCCATTGTGAGTTCATTTTTGTGAGTAGTGTAAGATAAGAGCCCAATTTCAATTTCTTTTGCATGTGAATATCCAGATTTCTTCACACCATTTATTGAAGAGCTTATCTTTTCCCCATTGAGTAGTCTTGGCTCCCTTGTGAAATATTAGTTGACCATTTATGTGTAGGGTTTTTTTTGGGCTCTTGATTCTGTTCCGTTGGTCTGTGTATCTGTTTTTACGCCACTACCACACTGTTTTTATTATTATAACCTTGTAATATAGTTTGAAATCAGGGAGTGTGATGTCTCCAGCTTTGTTCCTCTTTCTCAGGATTGCTTTGGCTATCTATTCAGGGTCTTTTGTGGTTCCATACAATCTTAAGATGTTTTTATATTTCTGTGAAAAAAAAATGCCACTGGAATTTTGACAGGGATTGCATTGAATCTGTAGATGGCTTTGGGTAGTGTGGACATTTTAGCAATATTAATTCTTCCAATTGATGAACATGAGATATATTTGCATTTATTTGTGGGGGTTTTTTCCATCAATATCTTATAATTTTCAGTGTGCAGATCTTTCACTTCTTTGGTTAAATTTCTTCCTAATTGTTTTATTGTTTTTGATGCTATTATAAATGGGATTATTTTCTTTCTTTCTTTTTCAGATAGTTCGTTGTTAACGTATAGACATGTAACTGATTATTTATACCCTCTTTTTAAAGATTTTATTTTTTTCCTTTTTCTCCCCAAAGCCCCCCAGTACATAGTTGTATATTCTTCATTGTGGGTCCTTCTAGTTGTGGCATGTGGGACGCTGCCTCAGCGTGGTTTGATGAGCAGTGCCATGTCTGCGCCCAGGATTCAAACCAACGAAACACTGGGCCACCTGCAGCAGAGCGCGAGAACTTAACCACTCAGCCACAGGGCCAGCTCCTATTTATACCTTTTTGAATGCTTTCTATGACGTCTAATGTTTTCTTGCATCTGTTTTTTCTTTTTCTTTTCTTTTTTTTTTTTGATGAGGAAGAATGGCCTTGAGCTAACACCTGTTGCCAATATTCCTCTTTTTGCTTGAGGAAGATTGTCGCTGAGCTAACATCTGTGTCAGTCTTCTTCTGTTTTATGTGGGATGCTGTCACAGCATGGCTTGACAAGCAGTGCTAGGCCTGGGCTCACAAGCTGAACCTGCAAACCCTGGGCTGCTGAAGCAGAGTGAGAACTTAACCACTATGCCACTAGGCTGGCCCTTCTTGCATCTGTTTTGACAAGTTCTATTTTTATCTCGTAATTTATCAATTTTGTCATAAAGTTATTTATTAAACAAAATTGATTATATTTTAAATGTCTGAGGCATCTGTAGTAATATTTGCCTTCTCACTCCTGATATTGATTAATAGCACCTTCTCTCAATTTCTTGATCACTTTCACCACAGTTTGTAATCTAATAATTATTATTTTCAGAAAACTTATCTGGCTTTGTTGATTCTCTCTCATATGTTTATTTTTAATCTCACATATTTCTGTTCTTCATT
This sequence comes from Equus quagga, assembly GCF_021613505.1. Lineage (NCBI taxonomy): Eukaryota > Metazoa > Chordata > Mammalia > Perissodactyla > Equidae > Equus > Equus quagga. The sequence goes on along the minus strand of NC_060267.1, from coordinate 3,546,247 downwards.
CTAATCCTGCTTTCTTCTTTCTTTGGGTTTATTTTGGTCTTTTTTTTTAACTTCTTCACCTGTTTGCTTAGCTCGTGATCAGCATGTTTTCCTTTCTAATATTTGCATATAAGAGAATAGCTTTCCATTTGTACTGCTTTGGCTACATCCCACAATTTTTGCTATATAGTATTTTTATTATTATTCAGTTCAAAATATTTTCTAATTTGCATTATGATTTCCTTTAAACGATATGGTTGTTTCAGAAACAGTTTTAAAAAATTTCTGAACATATGAGGACTTTCTAGTTCTCTTTTTCATTTTCATTTCTAGCTGAATTTCAATGTGATCAGAAAATATACACTGTATGATTTCAATCCTTTGAAACTTGATGGGTCAGTAATCAATTTCATAAACTTTCCTGTGCCTTATATATGTTCAGTAGATGTTGGTGCTGTGTTCTTTATATGTCCATTAGGTCAAATGTGTTAATTATGCTGTTCAAATTTTCTATTTCTATGCTAAACTCTTGTTTCTTTGTGGAACAAATAACCAAAAGAAGTGTGTTTAAAAGCTCCTACTATGGTCATGAATTTATTAATTTCTTTCTTATAGATGTATCAATTTTTGATTCATGAATTTTGACATGATATTATACATTTCATACAAATTTGAAAAAGCAATACCTATGCTATATTATCTTAATCTCTAATAATGCTTTTTGTCTTGAAATTCATTCTTTATATTAATTTGTTATACCAGCATTTTTGTGGGAAAGGAGTTGTAGTCTTTATATGGTATATATTTTTTCAGTCTTTTACTTTTAACCTTTTTGTGTCTTTGTATTTCAGATATATCCATAGTAAATAGCATATAATTGGAATTATTTTCAGGCCATCTTTATCCTTTATTTAGAGCATTTACTGATAAATTTAGTTTTTTATCTAATTTATTTTTTTAAATAATTTGTTTTATTTTTCTCTCTGTACTGCCTTATTTGGACTTTTGTTTTTCTTATGTATTTTAATGCTATCATTTGATTAACTTCCAAAAATATTATTATTGTTGCTTATAATATTCAATGGTCATTTAGATTTATCCCCTTTTCAACACTTCCTTTGCTCTTCATTTCTTCTTGCATCCCAGACCTTTTCTCTAGGACTATTTTCTTCCTGCCTGAAGTATTCCCTGAGAATTTTCTTTTGAGAGGGTCTAATGGTCACATACTCCTCAGTTTTTGTATAATTGAAAATGTCTTTATTTGTCTTTCATTCTTGTAAGATTATTTTGCTGTGTGTAGAATCTGTTGACAGTTGTTTTTTCCCCAACACATTCAATAGATATTCTTCTGTCTTCTGGCTTCCAATATTCTTATGAAGAAGTCTGTCAGTATAATTGGTGCTGTTATGAAGGTAATTTCCTTCTTTCTTTTTTCTAAATTTGTCTGTTTTAAGATTTGCTTTGCTTGGTTCTCTGAGGTTTTACTCTGGTGTGTTTAAATGTGAATTTATTGTCATTTGTGTCACTCCAGAATCATAGGCTTCTGGAATGGGTTGATGGTGGCTTCCCTATCTACAGAAATTGCAGCCATAATCTATCCCTATGTGCCCCTGTCTCATTCTCTCTCCTCCAAAACTCCAATTAACTATGATTCAACATTCTCGCTTTATTTTCCATCACTCTTAACCTCTCTTCCATATTTTCCATCTTTTGCTCTCTCTGCTCTGCATTTTGGATAACTTCTCTTGACCTATCTTCTGGTTCACGAATTCTCTCCTCAACAGTATTGATCTGCTGTCAAACACACCCATCTTTTTTTTTTTTCAAATCTGCTAGATCACTTTTTATAATTATCTATTTCTTGCCAATATTTTCAAGTCTATTTTTTATTTGTTTAAATGGGATAAGCACCCTTTATCTTTATACCAAGTGTGTAGCAGTTTGGGACCGAAGTTTCACAAATGGATGGATGGGTTCTGGGTGCCCATCTGCTCCCTGTGCTGTACAGGCAGTGGAAGCTACAGCTCATTTTCTTCTGCTTAAGCAGATGTCCTCAGGACAAAAGGGGACTTTGTCTTTGACTTACCATTCTGAGTTTTTTCTTGTACTTAAATTTTAACCTGATAATTGTTTATGTCTTTTCCATGCTCTGAAGGTTTTCTTTAAAAAAGTTTAAAAACCTTATCCAGCATTTTTAGCTGTTTTCAACAGGAGAGTGTGCATGAATAAGCAAGTCCTACATGTTTCCAGAATACACACATTCACACACACACAGCACAAGCTTATTCAGAATTCACAACTCATTGGTGCATAAACGTGTGCATGGTTGCTTCTTCAGTAAAGTCTTAGCTAGAGTCCATAAATTTTCAGTCACTTTTAGTTTCTAAAAAAATCTTATTTTTGTGTTTAAAATGTAGTTCTTAATTCTTGACTCAAAGCTTGGCCTCTCCCTTTCTCCCTGCTTGCTCAGGGTAAGGAGGAAGGGGTATGGCAGTGTGGTTAGGTTCTAAGACCTCTCCTTCCCCTTTCTCTCCCAGGCTCTGATTCCTTCAGCGTAGGTGACACAGGGGAAAGAGCAGACAGAGGCCTGCTCACCTAAATGTTCACTACCCTACCTTTGCTCTGGCTCAGCCTGTTATCGGATATGGGGACCTCTGTTGATGTGGAGAGCTCCTCACGGGCTGTGAGTGTGATTTTCTTGGGGTGGTGATTGGCTTCACCTGGACACGTTCCGGCGCTCAAGAGCCTTCTCCAGAGAGCAGGAGTGTTGGCCCACCTGCTCTATGTATTCTCAATGCCCTCTCAAAGCTGAATACCTCATTACTTGGCCCTCAAAAAACACATCTGGACAGGCTCAAGGCTCCTGTCTCATAATTCCCATGCTTTTTTATGTGGAGCCAGAAAAATTACCAGTGTCTTTTTGTGCCCTACAAGGCACGGAGAAAACAAGAATGGAGTGGGGGTTGGACCACTCTTCTTTCCAAGTACTTTATATCCAGCACCATTGATACATCCTTTCAAAGATAGTCTCCTACTTTCAGAACTCTCCAAGCTAAGTGTACCCCCAAACCTCAAGGGACATATGGCAAGCAAACCCTCTTTCCCCCATAGATGGAAAAAGTTGCTAAAATCTAACTGCTACATTCCTAGATTCTCAGATCCCCAAGTGCTTTCCCAAGGAAAGGACCCTCAGCATGGTCTGTTCCCATATAGGAAGCACATACAAGAGTCTGTCCCTGAGCCAGCACCTAGCTGAGAATAAGTTGCTGGTGTCCCACCTTACAGTCACCTCCAACACTTAGGGAGGATTCTTTTGGAGTTCCCCTCACTGGGCTTCAGGCAGGAGAAAATACCCTCCTCTTCTTCCACGTGGGAGAGGAAGAAGCCTCCTCCTGCCTTTCCTCTTCATCTTCTGTAAAGCGTGGGTGGGGAGAGAGTGAACTTGGTGCCAGGGCTGCACCGGACTTCCCAGCGGGGCCGCAGGAGGAAGGCTGGCCCCAGACTTGACGGCTAGAGTGTGAAGTCATGACTGCCTTTACCCTCAACTGGCCTCAGCCTCAGCTGTGGGAGGTCAGGCAGGATCCAACTCATCATCTTGTTGACAGCTGATATACTCTCAATTGGTTTACCTCCAGATGGCGACAGTTGCTCTTCTCGTCTCCGTGGGGGGCTCTTGGATGATTTAAAAATATTTCTTCTCTTTTTTTTCTTTATCTGCATCTATATTTCCTATTTTTTCTCTGAGGGGCATATATTCACTGTATAATAAAAATAAAGAACTTTCTCTGTATGCTCCACCTTTATTGACAGAAAATTGCTGGACACCCTTAAAATTATTCATCGAATTATTATTAGTTACATTTTAGTTTACTGGCAACTTGCTTGAATCCTCAGATGTGGAAATGAATTCCTTACCTTTTGACTCTCTTTTTTGTTATGCACTTGAAATTCTGCCACCACATTTTGTTTTGACTTTCAATTCATACTTTAATAAAAGTAATTTCTGTTTCAAAGCTGTAAAGGAAATGGAAAACTGAAAATTAAATTAAATGTTATACTTAATCTCTGACTTAGCATGAAAATACCTCCTCCAAACAAGAGATAGGGGAAATGATAATTGTTCTGTGCCAGCCATCCTAAGAGAAAATTTAAAATATGCAGATATGGGCTTCTTCTGAGACAGCAAGCTCAGCCTTTGCCTCCCCGAGGTGGAGAGGAGCTCACTGGCATTCAACCGAAGGACTTTCTTGATTGGATTGAACAAATTCTTTGGTCGGTGCAGGACACAGAGCACTGGGAAATGGTTCTTGACCAGCCTGGTACTTTTCCACTTTGTCCTGGCTAGCTCTGTGTTCTTTTCAGTTGCACTTGTTGTCCCCGTACATCAAGTTCGTTGGGCAATACTTTGACTTTTCAGACGAAAATTCTTGATTGAATATCATTTGAATGTTTTTCATTCTGGCATCATGACCTAAACAAGGCAAAGGGTTTTCAATTCCATTTAGCATGAATTTATTAGGCATCTTCCCCGTGCCAAGCTCTGTGCTGGACACTATTAGAGATTGGGGGACAGGAGAAGCAACCCTAAGTTGTGCTGAATCTAAACAACAAAATGATGTCCTTCTGTGCCTCGTGACACTGATCTCATTTGGACATTCCTTAAAGAATGTAGTCTCTTCTCTCAAGGAAGTAACAGTTTAGTGCAGAGGATAAGAATTCCACATATCAAACAACTGAAAGGCAAGAGAAGAAGGAAATTACTCAGCGCTGAATCATTTGGTGAGGTTAACTGATGAGGGGCTCAGGCACGGAAGGACCTGGGAGTAGCACTGGTGGACAGTGGCTACTGTAGATGGAGGGAGTCAGATGAGCTGGAAGAATGGATGGGCGCTGGCCAGGCAGAGCCAGGCAAGGACTTTGTGTGTGTGGATAAGTTCTGTGACCCCATGCGCGTCCACAAACGCTAAAAAATGAAACAAAACAAAGAACAACAACAACAAAAACCCAGAGGGGCCAGTTGACAAGTAGAAGAAGAGAGTTTGCAATTATTCGTGATATATATATGTGAAGTAGTAATATTTTAAAATATTTGTCAACCAAACATGTAAGCCAAAAACACAAAAACTAACTAAAATGACAGGGTTTTAATAAATTGATGCCCTGAGCCTTATTTAGTCCATAATGTTTTTTATGAATGGTATGAAGAAAGGATAATAGCACATATATGGACCCTTTATACATATACTGTCTCATTTAATTTATATAACAATGCTGTGAAGTAGGAATTGCCTTTGGTTACTGGTAAAGAGACGGGGAAAAATAGCGACTGAAACAAGAAAGGGGTTTATTTTTTTCACATTAAAATCTCCAGAGATGGTCAATCCTGGTCCAGCTCCATGGCTATCAGAGACCCAGGCTTCTTTCACCTCTCTCTTCACCAGACACAGTGAAGGGCCTCTAGTCTCTTGATTGCCTCATGGTAGCAAGATGGCTATTTTAGCTCCCACCATCACATCCATGTTCCAGGTGGGAGGAGGAAGAAAGGAAGCTGAAATGCAGAGGGGCACACCTCCTAACTCTCTTTAAAGGAGATTCTAGGTTCTCTGTAAAGAGATTTCCAAAAAACCCAGTTCAGTGATTTCTGAACCATGATCTCACCCCATCTGCAAGGAACGATGGGAAAGGCACTTCAGTTGATCATATTCTGACCGCATGGACAGAGTCTGTGCTGGGAAGGAGGGCGGGGAGGCGGTACCTCCTATCAGCCAGGCTGCGGGAAGCGAGCCCCGAAGGCGCCGAGTGGCCTCCCCGAGCCACACGCCGGGTCCCGAGCGCCGCTCCGTCCGCCCTCTGCGCAGGCCCGCGCCTGCCCTTCGAGGCGTGCGGCCCCCGAGGCTGCCCCAGGCCTTCCCGCGGACGTGCTGAGCTGTCCTCCTCGCGGGGTGGACCCTTTCCGGCTGCCGGGAGCAGCTGCATCAGTGGCTGGGGAACCCGACCGAGCGAGCTCCCACCTGTGCGCCTGGGCGGCCCGTGCGGTGGGGCGTGGGAGGCGCGCTTCCTGGGCGTCCTGGGAGCCGAGCTTCTGCGCAGACGCGGCATCTGCTGTCCCACGTGCTTCCTTTCAGCTCTGCTGACCTGGCCCCTCCCTTCAGCCCCTCCCGCTTAACATTTAGCCATTTGTCTTTCTTTCCCCAACATCCACCTGTCTGCCTCTCCCGGACCTGACGCCCAGTTACGAACTCCGTTCTCCAGAGAGATTGTGAGCAAAGACACGTGCAGGGGAGCGTGTTACTCAGCCTCAATCCTCAAGTGCAAACTATTTTTTTTAACATTTACTCTGCACAAATCACTGTGCCAGGAACTACCGGGTTGATTACGAAACATAAGGTAGAGTCACGCTTGACCTCAAGGAGTAAACAACCTCATCGCGGAAATGGAAGGCGCGCTAAGCGACAGGTAATCGTGCAAGGAAGTGTGGAAGCGCCGTGAGAAGAGAGAGCACCGCGTGTGAAAGGGTTGGGAGGAAGAACAAGCCGCTTTTGACTCAGGAGGTCGGGGACAGCGTCACGAGACAAGAGAGAATGGATTTGATCCCTGTGGAAATTAGGAAAGTGGAAAGGAGATAAGAAGTTTATCAGGTGGAAAGGTCAAATTCACAGCTGTGGGAGCCCCCCCCTGACGTGGCTGAGAGCTGGGAGGGGGTGGGTCTGAGGAAGGTAGTTGGTTACTATGGGAAACGGGGGCGGGGGAGGGCACTGGAGAGCTAGCTTGGGGTCAGATAATGGAGAGCCTTGAGTGCCGGGCTGAGGAATGCGGATTGGACGGACACCTGGACGTTATCCAACTCGCAGGTAGGACTCAGAGCAGCCCTTGAAAGTCCTGACTGTCTCCAGGCCTGTGTAGACTGTGTTCTGTAGGATGGATTTCCCCGCCTGGCGTCCCTTCTCAGATCTGCGTTGAGCTGGTGTGGGCCCCACAGCCTCCCTTCCTTCTCCTGCAGCCTGCTGTTTGTTTGCACCGGCCCCTCCATCAGCGCTTTTACAACGATGAGAGAAAAGGGAACCGACACCAGTCCGTTTTATGAATTGCGTTTTACCAGTCTCACTAAAGGCTTCAGAGAAAAAGAATCTGCCAGCAATCTCCAGAATATGGCCTTCGGTTGTTAAGTGGTTGTGTCCAAGAGGACAAGCAAGCGGTGAGGGCAACTCTAGGAGACTGTGGGTGCAGGTGTCACACGCTGAACAGGGGGCACTGTGGCTCTTCTCTCTGTGCCTGACTTTCTGTCATTGATGCTTGTGAATGAGGCAGCTTGCAAAATGGCGGTGGTAGTCTTGGTTCTGTCCAGTCCTAGGAAGAGAGTTAGGTAAGGATGTTAGTAGTGGTTTCACTTCCCAATAAGCAAATTCCTTTAAGCAGTCTAATATTATCTTATTTGGAGTTATTGAGGATAATTTTGGGTTGCAAGTAATAGACAACCTAACCCAAAGAGGCTTAAGCGTGAAAGGAATTAGTTCACAGTGGTTACAATGGACTAATGTTTGTGTCCCCCAAATTCATATGTTAAATCCTAACCCCCAAAGTGCTAGTATGAGGAGGTAGGGCCTTGGGAGGTGATTAGGTCATGAAGGTGGAGCCCTCATGAATGGGATTAGTGCCCTTAGAAAAGAGGCCCCAGAGAGCTCCCTCACCCTCTCTGCACCAAGTGAGGACACAATGAGAAGTGTGTGACACGGAAGAGAATCCTTACCAGAACCCAACCATGCTGGCGCTCTGATCTCAGACTTCCGGCCTCCAGAGCCATGAGAAATAAATTTCTGTTGTTTATAAGCTACTCGGTCTCTGGTACTTTGTTCTAGCAGCCCCGACTAAGACGGGGTCGTACATGGCTTAGTGAGGCTGGATCCATGGACTAACGCGATACAACCGGGACACTGTGTCTCTCCATCTCTCAACTGTGTTCCCAGCGCACTGTGTTATTTCTTACACTCCCACACTAGCAAAATGGCTCTCAGTAGCTGCAAGTTTCAAGGTTCAATTTCAGTGGAAAAGAGCACATGCTTCCTCTCACAGCTGCAGCAAAGCTTTCCAGAGTGTATCTCTTCAGATCTGATGAGATGCTTGGTTTTCCAGGCTGAGTCCTTCCATGGAGTTCGGTATTCAGTCAACTACATTCAAAGTGCATGGACTGAGAATGGAAGAGAGAGTGATTCCCATGGTACCAATATGAGAAGAAGGGAAGGGATGCAGTGGGTGGGGTGGGAACAGTAAGTATCTACAGCTGTGATGTTCTAAAATGCCTCTCTTTTAGCAATACACCGCACAGCTGCCCCCATCCTTCTCAACTTCCCAGTTCCATTGTCACATGACATTTCTGAGAAGAGAATACATATAGCCCCAAATACCTAGTACCAGAGCCTAGAATATAATTTTAGGCTAATGTTTTGAGAATATGGGGGACTAGTCTTGGAACAAATGCTCCATTCTGAGGGGTTCACTTTCACTATAATAGTTCATCCTCAGAGCAGCCTTTTGAAGCAGACATATTCTTATTTTTTAGATAAAGAAACTTCAGTTGAAAGAGGTTAAGCATCTCACCCAGTGTCACATAGCTAAGCATTGGGACAAGAAATCTGGTCTTTCTGCTCAAAACCCATTGCTGCTGCACTGTGCTATGCCGCCCCAAAGTCTGATTCCTTTCCCGGGCCCGTTCTCATTTCCACAGTCATAAAGTTGTGCCATGCGAGATCATGTTTTTTTTTCTCAATAAATTGTAAACTGTTGGCTGTTTGTGAAGATAAAGAATCTGAGATATGAGAGCTAAAGGAGGCCTTAGGAATAATCTAGTTCAAAACTAAAAATTCTGCTTCAAAAGACGAGGAGGCAGGCACAGAGGAGCTTCAGTCGTCAGGATCCAAAGAACAGGCAGTGGCCCTTCTTTCCAGATCCATTTGCCGGCTCCTCCACTTTGTCTCCTTGCCTGAATATGACTGTGGAAAAGTTATTTTAACCTCTCTGGCTTTAGTTTGTTCCTCTGTAAAATTAGGGGCAGAGTACTAAATTTCATTGATTGCCGAGTGCACATTATTTCACATTTTAAAATGTAAATGTGGGGGCCGGCCCCGTGGCCGAGTGGTTAAGTTCGCACGCTCTGCTTTGGCGGCCCAGGGTTTTCGCAGTTTGAATCCTGGGTGTAGACATGGCACCGCTCATTAAGCCATGCTGAGGTGGTGTCCCACATGCCACAACTAGAAGAACTCACAACTAAAAATACACAACTATGTACTGGGGGGCTTTGGGGAGAAAAAGGAAAAATAAAATCTTTAAAATGTAAATGTGGCTTAAATGGAAAGCAAATCATAGTTTTAATTGCTTTTACTTTCTTGACAGTGCATGTCTCACAGTCACTGAGGTCTTAGACTCTGAAATATGGAAAAACAACTTTCCTGGGGTTGTTGCAGAGACGTAATAAAACAATAAAAGGAAATCCTTTAGGATAGTGTCTGACACATAGTGAATGCTGAGGAAGTGTGCTGCTGGTGGTGGTGACGGTTACACTGTGTGTAAATAAGAACGTGTGTATGCCCATGTACTCTTTTTAGGAGATAAAATTGTCCCTGGGCTTTGTCGCCTTTTACAGCTTTGTCTCTTTAGCTTGTGGGCAACACAGTGGTTTTCCTTTCTTATTCTTTATTCTGGAGTGTTGTATCCCGGAACTTAACCACAGCCCCCAAATCTATTTGAATTATCCAGATTATTTTTTCCTTTGTTCAAATCATGTGGCAAAGTGACAAACTGTCACTCATGTTTGTGTTATATACATACAGGGTATAGCTTGTACTGCCTTTCCTTGTTCATAATAGTTAATTGGTAAAAATAGTTTTGCCAATAGTTTCACTCAAAATTCTCAGCCCCATCTTATTATAATACAAAACTGCATCAGAGCACAGGAAAATTGGCATGAGATTTCTTTTTGAGTAGAGATTTATCTTTGCTTAGGCTAGTAACCATGGCTTTCTCTATTAAGAAGGGAAGTCTGATAGAATTCAGATCTTAGTTTAAATTGGCACAATATTAAACTAAATCAAGTTTTATTGATTTCTGAGACAAGTTTCTGCGTGTCTTGTTCATTGTATTTCAAGGCATAACTTTGAAAAGCACAATATTCTTTAAAAGATAGGGCACTCATGAAAAGACATTGTGTTTCTTTCCTCTAGTTCCCAAAATCTCATTGCCTATGGAGTTGAGATCAAAATGGGTGATAGCTTTACTGTCATGTTATTCAAAACTCACAGCTTCATATTATTCTTCTATTAGTCATTTCCCCCTTGTCTTTCAGAATGTCTATAAAATGATGGGTTATTATTTCCGCTACTTCTGTTAGTGTTTATGCCAGCAGGGGAAACATTATTTTATTATTTTTAGAGAATAAGAACTGTTTCTTGAACCAGGAAATTGACTTGCTATTTTAGCGAAATAAAGCAAAGACATCCTTCTCATCAGTCTCTACTTGATTTCCTCTGGGGAGCCTTCTCTATTCCCTAAAACTACCCCCTACATGAGTGAGAAGCCTTCCCCATCATATACTGTGCAGATCTCTATTTATTGCCATGTTCCATTATAGTATTGATTTGTGTTTCTGTCTTCTTCCTAGACAGGACTCTCCTCAAGCACAGGGACTGTGCCCATTTCATTGCTGTGCACATATCCTAGAGCACTAAATTTAAAAGTATGTTAAATGAAGAAAGGTCTAACTTGAAATCACTCTGAGAGCTCTGAGGAGAACTGTGTATTCAGTTTCAAAACTGAGGTTTATCCATTGGGTAGTAAGATTCATCACCAAAGTAGGTTTTAGTTTCTCAGAGCTGCACCTGCAAAGTTGCATGCACCACTTTAGGTAATAATCTGCTAGAGACACTTATAGGCACATATTTACTTAATATTAAGCTGGGCTAGAAAAGAAACCAATTTGAAATTGCTTCCTCAGCTGAAAGCTCTATGCCAACAATAAAGTTTAATTTCAGCAGCTGTAGTTCTCAAATCAATAGACTGCAAAGAGGGTGGCAGAATTTCAGTTTTTGGGCTTGAATACTAAGCAGGTCAGAAGTTGCATTATTTAAGAAGAAATTTACTAGATTTTAAAAACAGCTTTTCAAAAATTAGCCATGTGGATTTATATTATTTTCAATAATAATCTAAATCTCTAGAGTAAAAAAATAGTGTCCAACCATAAACACTCATATTTATTATGTGAATATGAGGGATTTTTTAAAAAGCATTTATGGCTTCAAAAGAAAGACATAAATTTGTAAGTGATAGATATCAAATCACAGTAGACAATTGGATATTCTTACCTGACAAAGAGTCTCAGAGTAGGTCTTTCCTATCCTTTCTTTAGACAGGAAATATTTTAGTAAGACCTCCTGGTTACTAGACTGCGTTATGCTAATATCTGTTTTTCTCTTTTAGCAGTTTCTGCTCTAGAGTGGGACCATATGTGTGATGAACAGTGACCGTGGCTATATTGGCCTTTTTACATTGACCTTGTCTCCGTGAATGTGTTGTCTTACCTTATCTTTTAAAAACTAATGCTGGTAGTCACTGGGGCACAAGAGTATCAAATCATGGATATTTTTATAACCAAGAAGTCCAATTTGGGAAATAATTTTTTAAAATTAAACCACTTTGTCCTTAGAAAAGATGAACGGTCTTAAATCTCTCCAGGGTCATCAAAGCATGCACTTAAACGAGAGGGTAACAGGCTCCCTATCCTAGATGTTCATAGGTTGAGCAGGAGAGAAAGACTCATCTATTAAGATTTTCTAAGATCAGATTGTATAGGAAGGTCTTGAGGTGTTCTGAAGTAACAGGCAAGAGTTGTCAGCATTTCTGAAGGAATGTTGAAGGTTAAGATGATTAGTGTTTAAAATATAGAGACAGGGAAGGAGGTAGAGGGCCACAGATGGTGCTGAGTGGGGTCAGGACCCTGGACAGCTCTGTGAATCTTGATCTACTGCTGCACTTGTCTTCTTGTCAGCTTTTGGATATGGAGCCAACTCACTCATAGGCTTTGATTCTGACTGAGCTGTGGAATTTTAATGTCATGGTCATGATGTTTTAGGCTCTGCCCTTATTGAGGGGCAGGAGGATAGAAAATCAACTTCATCTACCTTTCATATCCACTGTGGGTTTCTGGCCTGACTGAGGTTTTGGCAACTTGGAGGCAATTTGTGTTAATTATGGGGTGGAGTGCAGGTGGGGTTGTAAGCTATCCTCATACTCTACCATATTTTCCCACCATGCATTTTCTCTCCTCACAGGTAGACAATGATATGAGCAGCGCCCAAGACTACAAAAGAAAAGATGTTCCCAACTCAGTTTGTGGAGACTCTGAAGGTATTCAGTTAAGCACTTATTTTTCTCTCTCATTGAAAGGAAGAGAAACACAAGTTTTCTCTTTTTTAATAATTTTGTGTAATTAAACTTCAGGCTCTTAGATGTGATGCATACTAATAAATTCTCCATGGAATCTTTTAGAAGTAAAGCACAGCTGTTCAATTCATGAATTTATTTTGCAGTGTCTTAATAAAATGTTTTCTGCAAAAAGAATTTTATTCTTTAGATGGCCCAAATGACCTTCTGTATTTTATCTTCTTTCTCATCTCTTTTATTTTTGGCCTGCTTCTTGATTGAAAATACTTGTCAGCTTTAGTACATTATATTTCTGGCGTCAGGGCAATTGTTTCTGAAAGCTGCGTGCCCATGTTCAGGATTTACCATTTTATTTCCTCAGTGCCAAATATTGTACCTGCTTAAGGAGCCTTTAAAGTCAGTGAGGTTAACTGGGATTATATTAAAGTATACGATCTCTGATTCTTTTCTTAATTTAGGTGTTTTACAGATTAAGTTATACTCTGGGTTTATTAAATATTGAACAAGATGATTTCTTATTTAGAAATATGGTTAAAAACAGAAAGAAAAAAATGAGGTAGTATATTTAATCTGAATCCACAAGGAGAAATTTTCCCACCCTCATTCAATATTTGACTAACTTGAATTAGGCCATATTAACAATAAAGTGGCCATTGAAAAATTGTTAGAGACTCCCTCCTCCTCTATGATGTACCAAAAAACACTGGATTGAGTTTTAATCCTTGAGATTTTGAAGACTTTCTTTCACATCTCACTTATACAACCTTAAGCTGCCCATTCATCTCATTCTCCATCAAGTGTTCCTCCTGACCACTTTTTCTTTTTGCTGAAGAAGATTAGCCCTGAGCTAACATCTTTGCCAATCTCCCTCTGCCTTATATGTGGGTTGCCACCACAATGTGGCTGACAAGTGGTGTAGGTCCATGCCCAGGATCTGAACCCACAAACCCAGGCTGCCAAAGCAGAGCACAATGAACTTAACTGCCATGCCATGGGGTGGGTCCCCTGACCACTTTCAATACCAATCCCCTGTACCAACTTGAGAGAGGACATAGGATGGGAAAAATGGGAGGAGTGAAAGGATGGAGGGAAATGGAAATGGAAGAGGGTGATTTGAACTGACAAAAGTATGGACTTTGTCTATTTAAAATGTTTTCTATTTCTCGAATCTTTGATGCTCACACTTTGTGTATTACTTTCCAAATAGTAAACACTTTTGACATTCCTTTTCCTAGTGTGCCGGTGTGCTGTGAAACAGGGTCACAATGTGGTCGTCATTATATTCTATGTGAATTTCTCTTGGCAGTCCTATTTAGGATCATTAGCAAAAAATGTGCTTGGATAAATTTAGAGCATTAAAAAAATCCCTAACGAGGTAGCATCCTGCTTTATCACTCTTTCAAATAAATCTTTCCCTTCCTATGGCTGATCAGTCCTGGTAGTTGAGTTCATCTGACCAAGACAAATGGAGATTTCTCCAATACTTTGTCAGAAATCTAAGAACGTTCTATCAAGGTGTCTCTAGGCTTTAAAAAATGTAAAAACACTGTTTGATATGTTCTGATCAAAAATTGTTCCTTTCAATATTCAGGTGACTTTCATTCAGAGACATTCAAATGAAACTTTTCAAATTAATCACTAGGAAAAGGAATGTCAAAAGAATAAATAAAGGTATTTACTGTTCAGAAGGTAATACACAAAGTGTGAGCATCAAAGATTTGAGAAACAGAAAAATTTTAAATAGACAAAGTCCATACTTTTGTCAGTTCAAGAGATTAAAATTTTTTTAAAACCCTCATCACTTAGAAGTAATTTGGGTCACAACAGCACTTGTCTCAACCCTCAGCCTCTTCCTTGACCTTCTCACTCTTTCATTTCTCTCTTTTTAGGTTTAGAGAGAGCCATATTTTGCAGGAACCCAAAATGGTAGCCTAACATTCACAACCTGGGAAGCCTCTATGGGAGGTAATCAAAGGACAAATACTCCTAATTTTCACACACCAAATCAGTGATATTTGTTATTTCTTTAGCAGCGTGTACTGGTAGTATTCTGCTGTGGTAAGCAAGGTAGTTAGACGCTGGCCTCAAGGCATTTATAATTTAAAACCGTCAGGAGGGATCAACACGCTGAAGCACATGTCAACAAGCAGGGAACTGCATAATAAATCTAGAGATGGAAGCCAGAGACAAGCTTCTAAGGAATGCAATGTCTATAGTCCAGAATTAAAAAGAAAGACTGCCTTCACTTTTTACAAAATGCGGGGAGAAGGAATTATAGGCGTATTAACCTTGTAAGGGATGCTTTTAAGCAAAGATAGGAAGCTGCAAATTTTGGTCATCTCAGCCCCTCATTTTTCCCCCTTTTGTGGCACCATTTAACCCCTGACACTTCGGTCATAAAGTGACTTCTGCTCTCTACCTATTCTAATTAGAACAGTAATTTATACCTTGGTGTCCATTTTATTCATTGGGTTTCCCTCTTTCAAAAGGTATGTGCCCTTAAGACTCACCTCTCTTGTGAAGTGAAAGGCTTCACACTCTGTTAATAGAATTTTAAACATTAAAATTAATAGAAATTTAAACATCAGCAAATATACGTGTGGGTGGGGGTGATATTTGAGAAATACACATGCTGTCTTGGACCACGGAGATTACAGCATGTGGATTGTATTATTTCTTCTATATAACGATGACGTTAGCTATCCTTTTTTATGTTTAAGCCACCTCGTAAAGTCTTTTCTTTATGTTTTATTGTGTCTGAGTAAACTGCCGGAGTGATAGTAACAGTGATGATGTGAAGGTAACAATAACGATTTTCCTAATTGCTTAGAGTGTCATCAGATAAAGAACTCTGGAGTGCACTTCCTTTCAGCGCCGTATTTACAAGCAAAGATTTTTAATCTAGGCATTTAGGCGGTATTTGAATGAAGAAATATGATCAGAAACCTATTATGAGGAAAGGATGGGAATCTTGCCTGCTTTTTAGTGACAACTTTTCAAAATATGAAGGATGGCACAGGGAAGAGGCAGCGTAGTAACCTATGTTAGGAAGAGGCGGCTTCCCTGTGACCTGAGGCAAGTTCCTGACCCTCTCTGAGGCTCACCTTCTCCACTCAAAAAATGGGAAGGGTAGAGCCCACCCCACAAAGGCGTGGTGAGACAAAGACTTCTGGCTCAGTAAATCTTATCTCCCTATTCTTCTTCTGTGGAAAAAAACCCAAAAATCTTAGGCCTGAATACAATATACAAAATGAAACTGACAGTGACCACAGGGAGAAAACTCTTGCATATTATATGCCAATGAATACAAAGTGTCACAAATATGATGTATTGCTACAATAAACTAGCCCCAGTTTTGAAACTTACCTTGAACACAGGAAATATGAGAAGAGAATTCAAAGCAATCCCCCAAAACTTTAGAGAAACGGAATCGATTTTCCATCTCTCATAGGGACGATCTCCTACCAAGTCAAATTTCTCCTCATCTAAAACCTTGTTTAAAGTCTACTTTGAAGCCTTCCTATAATAATTACACCGAATGTGACTTAGACCATCTTAATTCTATTGTGTGTACATGCTCACTGCATAATTCACATGTTCTTATGCTTCTATGATGTCTGCCTGTGCATTTGTTTTGCCAATTCCCTGCCAGTTGCATGTAAATTGTAAGAACTTGAGTGTCAGGTCATGCTGTCCTTGCGTGGTTGCTAAGTACCATGTGCTCCCTGTAGCCTTGATCTTACTTGACCTCTCAGAAGTGTCCGTCATCTGTTCCCACTTCTTCCTTCTTGAAACACTGTCCTTGGTTCCTCTGCTCTTGTGCTCAGCTGGCTCTCCTGTTCCCAGCTGCGCCTTCTCAAATTCCTTCACAGGTCCCTTTTTCTGACAACCTCTCGGAAGCTGATATTCCTTGGGGATCTATCCCCTTACCTTCTTCTCTTTTCCTTCAATAGATGCTCCCTATGATTTTATCGGCTCCAGTGGCTCCACTAACATTCATATATACTGATAACTCCCATACTGGGAGCTCAGCACATTCTCTCTTCAGACCTCCAGTACATATTTTCAAGTGCTACTAGATATCTCCACTTACATGTCTCCCAGGCATTTCAAACTCAGCATATAAAAACTAAACATATTGTCTTCATCTTCCCTCCCAAAGCTGTCCTCCATTCCTGCATTCCCCTCTCTGGGAAGACACCTCTGTCTACATCACTGCCCAAGACAGAGGCCAGAGAGTCATCCTTAACTCTGTCTCTCCCTCATTCCATGACCGAACTAGACTCCAGTTCCTAATGAGTTCTGCCTCCAAAATATCTCCTTGATTCTCTTCACTTCTTTGTGTCATCACTGCTGCTAACTTGGTAAACATCCACCAAATTTTTGCTGAATTATTGGAACAACTTTCTGTTCTCTCCCGGTCTCCTTGGGATGATGGCTTGCCCAGTACTACCCCATTTTCCATACTGTAGTGAAGTGGTCTTTCTAAATTGTAAATCTGATTCCAGACACACACCTGCTTAAAACACATAGATGGCCTTCGTAACCCTCTGGATAAAAATCCATTGTCCTTAGCAAGGCCAGCCAGCTCTTCATGATGCCCCTTTCCTATCCAGCCTCATCTCCTGCCACTTACTTTCTCCTCACTGTCTTCTGAACTATTTGAAATTCTCCAGATGTGACATTTGCCCTTGTCTCTTTGGCCTCTGTGACTCCATTTCCTCTGCTTAAAGAAACTTCCCTCTCCCCACCTTTAACTAAGTTACACAGAGCATCGTTTAAGAATGATGCAGTTGCTTCTCCTCTTCCAAAGTTGAACGGTTCACCTTGGACAAAGTCAATTTTAATAGAAGAGAGCCAATAAATTAAGTTTCCTTGCGATCTAACCACATTAACTCTGGTAGAAGTTAACTCTGCAGTATGAACTGAGCTTGTTTAGATGACTGGTTCTGGACACAGATACCAGCTAGTTATTTGTTTTTCAGCTTTATTGAGAGAATATGATGATTTGATCTGCACATACATTGGGAAAGGATTGCTCACGTCAAGTTAATGAACACACCCACCACTTCACCTATTTACCCTTTTTTTGTGTGAGAGAACATTTAAATTCTACTGTCTTAGCAAACTCAAGTAGTACAACACCAGTGTTGTGAGCTATAGTCACCATGTTCTACATTAGATCCTCAGACCTTACTTATCTTGTGACCGAGTTGGTACCTTTTACTGACCTCTCCCCACCTCCCTCGCTCCCAGTCCCTGGCAACCACTCTTCAGCTCTCTGTCTCTATGACTTCAATTTTTCTTTTTTAGGTTCCACAGATAAGTGACACCACGCAGTATATGTCTTTCTGTCTGGCTTATTTCACTGAGCATGATGCCCTCCAGGTTCATTCTTGTTCCCGTCTCCAGAGAGGATCGCAGGCACGGCGTGTGCTCAATCAGATGCCCAGCCCTCAGGCAGCGGCCATTGGAGTGTGCACATGGAACCCTCTCAGGGGAAGTCTGGGAGATGTGGATTTGGCCTGCTTCTCTGCATGGAGCCCTGGGGGGAAAGCCGTGGGGTGCTCTGTACCCCTTAACAACTGCTCCTTTGTTTGCTAGAGTCTGCGGGAATTTTCTTTACTGCCACTGGGAGTGACCAAGGCTGCTTGTCCTTCTAAACCTGCTCAAAAGATGGTGGTGTAACTCCAAATTACTTCCCTCATGCTGCTGAGTCACCCTAACTTATCTGCAAGTTTTCTTCCTGGAGGACCTGGATCCTACGAAGCAAGCAGAAGGCACACATGAAGCCAATCACTCTCAACCCCTGCCCCAGGATCTCTCATCCTCTCTCCCCCCCCAGCTAAAGCGTTCAGGTCTAGAAATAAGGCATCAAACTCATCATTTTTTAATATAACAAGCACAGTACTTTTGACAAACACTTGGACATAAATTATTTAATACAATACATTCATAGTCAGAATTCCCCACGTGGGCTGGCCCCATGGCCAAGTGGTTAAGTTTGCGGGCTCTGCTTCCGTGGCCCAGGGTTTCGCTGGTTCGGATCCTGCGCACCGACATGACACTGCTCGTCAGGCTACGTTGAGGCGGCGTCCCGCATAGCGGAGCCAGAAGGAGCTACAACTATGTACTGGGGGACTTTGGGGTGAATAAGAAGAGGAAGAAAAGACTGGCAACAGATGTTAGCTCAGGGCCAATCTTTAAAAAAAAAACAAAAGAATTCCCCAAACATAACTGAAACAGATCAGCTTCCTGGTCAATAGCTTCTGCTTCTGTGATAGATCACTTTCATGTTCCCATTTGGTTTCCATTATCATTAGCAAGTGAATATTGTTTATTTTGCATCCATGAGATCTGAAGTCATATCCAAAGGCCTAAGCTGGACACTACAGATCAACTTCATTTCCATCAGAATCTGACTGAATGTTACTTGAAGAAGGCATTTGATCGTGAGGCAATTGTCCATCTGTAATTTGCAATTGGATTTTCATAGGTCCACTCTCTGTCGCTACATTCTTCTTCATATGTTATTTGACATTTTTCTCATGAGCGTTTAGTACTACTGGTTCTTGGTAGATGGGTTCAGGACACAGGCATACATCATGTAAATTAAATGTGACATAGAAGTGATCAAGAATGCCAGCCAGAAACATTAATTACCTGAAAATCTGGCTACCAGAACTATATATGGTGATCCAGATATGATAGGATTATTGCAGGGTGGAATTCAATCTTTTCCACGCTAGTCTTGGACGCCATGCTTCTCATAATGCAGTGAAGTTTGCAACTCTGTGCCTTTGGCTCGTACCAAACTTTCCGTGAATAAAATCCCACAGCCTTTCTTCCACAAATGGTTGTTAAGTCAGTTCTCCCACAGCCTGCAATTTTACCATTGTTTGTCTAAGCCTAGACTTTAGCTTCATAGTTTTTCCCAAATACATTTTGTCTTATTAGTTTTAAGCACGTTTTCTGGCTGCTTGTCTTTGACAGCTTCACTCAGAAGAATCCTGCTCCTCGATTCATCCCTCCTTAAGAATCTTTTACCCGGGATGCTTACATCCGGCTAAATCAGGACATTCTGAACCGATGTTATACTAAATGCCTTGAACTGCTTTGCAATCAATTCCTTGGAACGGAGTGGGGATGAGGGAAAGGGAAGAGAAGGAGGGTAAGAGATAGAATAAAACTGGAAGATGAGTAAATTTTTTTAACCTTGGAATCAAGAAGTTCATTATGAATATGACAAACACAGCTGTAACGGACCTAGGCAGTGACTCAGCCTGCCATCCTGGCCGTCTTTTAACTTTGGCAGCATGAATTGAAACTGAAAGACTTCTGCTGCTCTGGCTGAGGATTTTCATTTAGCCTCACCACCAAGAAAAATCAGCCTGGAGCAATGAGCGTGCTGATTTTGTTAATTCTCTCAAATATGTCGGTTGTTTGAATCACTACTGATTAAATATTCTTGACACTTTTCCTTTCTCAATGTGCCATGACTCATCAGGTGATCACAGTGGAAGGCAAAGGCTAAATCTGTTTCTTTAAACTGTTTACTGAACGTGACCAATGGAAGAAACCGCTCCAGCTAAGATGATGAGTGGCACGTTGGTAGGCTGCATGTCTATTACCTATCTGTTCATAGTCTTCAAGAAACGAAAATATTAGCTATAAGGAAACATCACCAGGAGCTGAGTCAGACCAGAGACATGAAGTATGGCAAGGCTGGGCTTCTGCTGCCAAACAAGCATTTCCCAGGTGAGGCAGATGGCTCTGCTGCTGCTGAAGGTCATTTCGAGGCAGAAATTTTGGCTGTGATCATGGATTTTCTCTTTGCCTTATCAGGAGTGGTGTTCAAATTCATTCCAATATTTGATTTTCTATTTCCCTAACAGTTTGAATTTTAAGATAGTAAAATGACTTGCCACAAAGAAACTGGGCCTTTCTAGAATGTTACCTGAAAGTTCAGAGATACTGTGCTACTTTTAGCGTAACAAAAGTTAGATTTTCTGTTCTGCCTATGACAACATCAGGAAGAGGAGGACCTACCACCGCAAATCACTCACTCCCACCCCCCTCGTCATCTATCGGGCTCTGTCAGCTGTAATCAGGGAGGGCAATCACCTTATTCAGTGTAGTACAGTAGCAGGAGTACTGCTCCAGAAGTTAGGAGAACACATTTGCTCTTCTTAGTTCTGCCTACTCATTGTGTGACCTTGGGTAAGTCGTTTAAATTCTCTGATCTGTAATTTCTCATCCATGTAGACATTAGACAAGAATAAGATCTTGGATTTTATATTTCACTCCATGACTTCCTCCATCCCAACAAGAATTATCTTCCTGGAATGTGACTAGGATTTTATATGTATACCTCACTCAATGTAATCTGGGATATTAGCTTAATTTAATGATCACTTGGAAAATAATCTGAAGAAAAGCTCAGATAACAAATCATATATTTTTCTTCTGCCAAGAAAGATCCTGTTTTAGGGGTTTGGTTTTGCTGACTTCAGAGATCATTTTTAAAAACATCTTTAGGTAGAGTGATATATTAGTCTATGCACAGAACTGCTGTCTCGGGGGGGGGGGGGGGGGAAGGTTTAAGGGCTATGAGCCTCGTTCTGAGGGCTCCCTGACTCCTCTCTGGGATTCCGGCCAGACACCTCACTTCTTTGTATCTGAATATCTTTATTTCTATCTGGGAGTTAGACAGTTATTGCAGCTTGCCTCAGGAAACTGTGGCAGATACAAATCAAAATCATTTGGGAACACAATGCCCATGGGACAACATCAGAAGAATATTAAAATTTTAACAGTAAGTAAAAAACTAAAAGTTGCTTCCTTCAGGCTTTGTTATTGACAGTGTAAGTGCCTCATGAGTTGGAGACTCTAACGTCATCTGTAGGTTGCCATGGCAACAGCTACTGTTACCAGCCTACCTGGAAGGATCTGAACGTAAGGTAATAATTCAGAAGTCTCTTCTGGCGGTGACTCACGAAGTGCCAGGCATCTTCCTCCTCCGGTCTGTGTACTTGCCCCATTTCTCACTTGCCGCTGCATCAAGAGCCGTTTTGTGCTCTGCGTTTCTCTTCTGCGGGACTACATGGTTCCATCGGCCATCGGTCTGGGATAATGCTCCTTTTCTTCCTTGGCAGATTTAGAAGGCACGTGAACTGCAGGGGAAAGCGGAGTGGAGTCACAGGGAGAATTAGAAGGAGGAAGATCTCTTGTTCTTAATTAGGAGTAGATAATGTGGGTCTATGGAATTACTCTCACGTAACTCAGTAATGCCTATTAGAGTGACTTAGCTAAAGTTCACTCTTCTTATTTTATGGCAGAGAAAGAAATATTGATTGGGGTTAAGTAAGTGGTTACAAGTTTAGCCAGTTTTGTTTTCATGTATACGCTGTATATCGTTTCTTTTTATTTTCTCTTTTTAATAAATTCTGGTGACTTCCAGGTTAGGGTGGTGAATGGAATCAATGCTAAAACTCCCATCTTTGGCTCAAATATATAAATTATAGGTAAAATATACTTTATAAATTGAAAAGCATATGGCCACACTCAAAAACATGAAGGGGAAATATATGATCCAGAAACCAGGATATTACTATAAAATTGGCAAAACAAACAAAATCAAACAGAAACATATAGCTGCAAGCAGTTGAAGCCATGGGCCTGGCACAATCTATCAGGAGCTCCAAAGGGAGGACGGAAAAAATGGGCGCAAAGCAGTAGTACAAGACATAGTGCCTGGAATTTCTCAGAACCGAAAAGAGATGAAAGTCTTCAGACTGATGAAATCTAACAAGGTAAATAGACTTTTTCCTTCTTCTTCTCAGCAAAGCCCCCCAGTACATAGTTGCATATTTTGGTTGTAGGTCCTTCTAGTTGTGCTGTGTGGGACGCTGCCTCAGCATGGCCTGATGAGTGATGCCATGTCTGCGCCCAGGATCTGAACCAGCGAAACCCTGGGCCACCGAAGCGGAGCACGCAAACTTAACCACTTGGTCACAGGGCAGCCCGTGGATAAATACTTTAAACATTCACATCGAGACGCGTTATAGTAAAATTGCAGAATATTAAGGTAAAGAGAAAATCCTACAAAACAAAAATAAAAATCAGATTAACAGTAGACTTTTCTCAGTAAAAATAAATGCCTAAGAAAATAGATTGGTATCTATAAGGTTTCTGAAAGAAAAATAACTGTACTATATTGTACAGAAGGTCAAGCTATAATTTATGAAGGTATTTTAAAGCATACTCACACCTCTAAAAATAAAGACAATCATTAGAACTTTGAAAGTCTATTTTTTCAACTAAATAAATAAATAAATTTATAGAATTAGGAGAAAGTAGTGATGTACAAGAACCAAAAGTGAGCAAAGAATCAGGAAACCATAACAGAAAATACAAATGAATGTTTTCTATAAATAAATACAAAATAATATTTTTATGTTTAGTAACATAATGTATCTAAAATTTTAGGCAAAAATTATATGGGAGTCGGGGAAAGTTTGAAGAAAATTAAAGTGTGCTAAGATTATTGTCTTCAGAAGGAGGAGAGAGATACTGTTAAGTTTGGACTTTGTTAAGAAAATCTAAGTATGTGAATGAATGTTAAAAATTTTTTTAAATTTTCAAGGTCAACAGTGAAAGACAGAAAGGAAGAAAGAAATAGAATACATAATTTCCAATTGAGTAGAGGGGAAAAGGGGAACAAAATCTTGATCAGTTGAAGAGAAGACAGGAAAAGAAAGCAAGGAAAAATAAGCAAAGAGAAAGTATGATATGTAATACACAATAATATGGCAGAACAAGAACAAAGGTATCAGTAACCACAAAAATACGTAAAGTACCAAACTTGTCTAAAAGATAGAGACTCTCAGAATTGAAAATAAATCCATCCATGCACTGTTCCCAGAATTACCCAGAAATGGATCAAATGGATAGGGGAATATATATTTTGATAAACATCAACATAAAGAAGCTGCTATAGCAATATTCAAGTCATCAAAATAGATTAGCTTGGTGAACAGCATTGAAAGAGTCAAAGAAAAAAATACTTAATACTAGTAAAGAAACAATTCCCCCAAACCACAAAAATTACCTTCCCAAATGTATTCTCCTGCCCAGTCCTCCTGTGATCTCAAACATAGTTATGTAGTTTAATTTGTCAGTGCTTTTGTATTCAATTTTTAGGGAGCATTTAAAGAATAATAATGCTTAGGGGTTTTTTTGTTTGTTTTTTTATTTTGCTACGGAAGATTTGCACTGAGCTAACATGCTTGCCAATCTTCCTCTATTTTTTCTTAGTATGTGGGCTGCCAGCACAGCATGGCTGCTAACAGAGCAGTATAGGTCGGGGCCTGGGAACCAAACCCAGGCCACTGAAGCGGAGTGCACTGAACTTAACCACTAGGCCTCCGGGGCTGGCCCAACACTTAGTTTTTAACGATGACAATTAAAACATATTGCTCGTTTCTTAACACAATGCCCATACTTTAGAGAAATTAAACAGAAAATGTGTTACCTGAGAAATCCTTCATACTTTGATCACGTTCTCTTTAGAGGTCACATTCCTGATTCTCTGTTATCCCATTGGATTATGTATGCTGTAAATAAATTTTAGGAATGTTCTTCTCTCCTGCATAATTCTGAAACATAAGTATTTAAATACTATGTCAGTGCGTTTGTCCAAAAGTAGCTCTATCTTTATAAGTAGATATCTCCTGCTCTTTGTTCTGGTTGTCTCTTCCCCTCAGTGGGAGGCCATTAGAGTCAACTTTAATGATGATTTTGTTGAAATATTACATTTTGTTTATTAATGCTTATATGTAATTAACAAATTTCTCAATTCTTATGTTTAAAAATGTAAATAAAACATTCAAGGTAGCTCTCCCAGTATTTATCTTTTCCCGTTTAGTTAGACTACAGAAAAAAATCAAGATGATATATCTTTAGAAATAGAAGGAAACCCAAAAGTCAAGATAAATTAAACTGTTTATATCATTGAATAATTTAAAAAGCATACCTGATGTAAGCAGACTTATTGATTGAAAAGTCTTGTTAATTAACTTCTGTAATATTTGTCTCCTTTGATCGAGATTGCATAGGAATCCTAGCTGGGAATGGAAAGAAAAAAATGAAATATCCCTTGCAGAACATATCTATAGGAAGGGATTAGTGATTGCTGGGGCTCAGTGTATGGTTTTGGATCAAATATTGTTTTATGACTATTATGGTTCTAGGTGGGTTACTGGGCCAGGAGAGTGGTTTCTCTTGATTTCATGCCCTCCTCTGTTAATCAAGGCCTCCTGTCTCCTGACATTAATGTTGTGCAGCAAAAATTTACTCTATCGCTTAACACAAAGCAGGAGAATGCTAATTTACTGCCATTCCCTGAACACCTCGTGTAAAGAAAACATCCTTTTAACAACAAATATGCCTCCCCAGTGCCTATTTCTTGTCAGCAGACACGGTTTAATCTCTGAGAGGCAGATGCACACAGCTTTTGGCTGAAAATACAGAGAGAAATTTTACAGCAAACACATCAAGAGGGAAATCGGGAACAGCTACAACACTCTGCTGCTCAGTTTCGGAAACCCTTCCGGAGGACGGGACAAAGCTGGCCTCCTGCCGCCTCCCCAGATTCCTTCTTTGGAGCGTAATCTCTTGAGAGATTTTTCATTATTGTCATTACTGCTTAGATCAACACCAGGCAGATTGAGTGGAAATCCTTCCAATCCATTTTTAATCTTTCAAACAAGCGAATTAGTCGTGAATTATTTATCAAGCACACCCAGGTGGGCTCTCACACGGTCACATCAGCTTTCTGCATTCCTGTAACCTAGAGTTTCTGAGAGTTGGAAATACAGCTGTCACCCCTATTTCTTTTCCTTTACCAATTTTCAATTCGTTTTCTAAAAATACTTTGATATGCTGTCCGAGTAGTGAAAGAGGTTTGCTTCTCTATTCAGAAGTGATGTCCTGAAACCGCTGAGGAAAATCAAAAAGCACCTGGGGCAACAGATGTTTAGGGTTCACGGAGAAGTACAAAGAGGGAGTTGGGGAAGGAAAAACGGAAGGAAGAAAGAAATTTTTTGCAAAAAGGAAGGTTAACATGATAACACCTTTTGGGCAGGAAAGAGGAGTGTGGAGTGTGTATTCTGCTGATCCTACCGCGCCAGTCAGCGAACTTGTTTTGAGGAAAAAAGGCAACCAACGTGACCTGCAACTTTATGATGTCAACGTGGATTCTCTCCTTCCCTTGCTGACCTGAGTCTTTAGTCAACCCAAATATTGCCACCTTGTTTTACAGTGCACAGGCCTGTAGACAACATCTAGCCCCATATTACTTGTACTTCTAATATACAGGCACATTTTCTGGCTACTTCACAGCCTGGAGGTTATAAAGTCCTGGACAAAATTGTAGAATTAACTCAAGCAAAACTGAGACATTCTTGCAAAAACCAAGCAAAGAATACTCTACTAGCAATGAGCGTAATGTTACTTGTGTGGTTAGAAATATGATGCTGCTAAGTAAAAGATAACTTTTAAAAGACGAATGCAAATTTAAAGTTTTTAGAATGAGTTTATGGTTTTAAAGAGTTGCAAAAGCTAACTCTCATGAGCATTTATTATATACGACAATTAATTCTCATAAAAATCCAAAGAGTTAGAAGCTAGTAATGTCCCCATTAGTTGATGATGAAACCGGCATATAGAGAGAATGACTAGCTTGTCCAAAGTTCCATAGCTAACGAGTGGGCCGGGGAAGGTCTGAACACAGATATTCTGCATTCAGAGCCACCATTTGAACTACTTGACGTCTGGCCTCCCTTCCACTCACTATACACAATATTACTGAAATTGTTATTGTAAAGCACTGGGGTGACTCTTTACCAGATAACAAAAATGCCTCTACAGTGTCTTGTATAAAATTTACACAAAACACTGAAGCCATTTGCAACTCTGATGGACATAACAAAACTGATGACTGCGCGGTTCTTACAGCTTTCCTTTCTGCTCTGTGCGCTTTCTGCCCAAGCCGGTGTCAAGTAATATTACTCTGAGGTGGGGAAGATGCCAAAAAGTAGACGACAGAGAATAAGTCAATGGGGCAAAGGGATTGCAAAAGGATTGCAAGGAAATGAATCAGAAATACTGTGCATTTTTGAGTCTACCAGAGACCAACAACATTAAACGTAAAATAGATCAAAGAGTAAAGAAAAAACTCTAGAAGCTATGATGTGCTGTGTACTTTCTTAGGTAAAATTCACTTAATTCTCCTAATAACGCTGTGATATAAGTATTATTAACCTTTCTAAAAGTGAGGAACCTGAAGTGAGCCAAGGCGGAGACGGAAGTCAAGCACGGCTCCTGTCGCCACACCTTTGCTGTGTCTTCTGCTGCTCTGCTCACTGTGGCTGTGACAGGCAATGAGGAGCTCCAGTTCTGGAGTCAGTCCCAAATCTTTGATTTCCAAATCATGACACCCCTGCTTATTAGCTCTATAGTTTGAGCAAAGTAGTCAACCTCTCTGCAGCCTGATTTCTTTATTTATGAAATGGAAGTGGTAATGACACACAAAGAGTTGTTGTGAGGACTAATGCGCTGATACATACACAAGTGCACAGAAGAAGATCTGCTGGACATGTTGTAAAGGCTCAATAAAATTTAGAAAATATAATCATCGTTCTTGTTTTTATTATCATGAGCCATTGCGTCAGCAGTGCGCTTGGAATGAGGCAAGGATGTCCTCTTCACCACCGCCACTCAACAGCGTGCTGGAGGTTTTAGCTAGTGCCACAAAGCAAGAGAAAGAAAAACAGGTCATTCGGATTGGAAAGGAAGAACTATAATTATCCTTATTCACGGATGATATGGTGGTGAAATTTGGAAATCCTATGGAATGGACAGAAAAGCTACTAGAGGTAATAAGTCAGAGCTCATAACGACAGATTCAAGGTCAATAGGTAAAAATCAGTTACAGTTTTTACACTAGCAACAACAATTAAAAATAGAAAACATCAGTTATATTATCTTCAGAAAACATGAAATAATTTAGAATGAATTCAACAAAATCTGTGAAAATCTTGTACACTCAAAACGATAAAACATTGCAAGGAAAAATCAAATAGAACAAAATAAGTGGAGAGATATACCACGTACTCAGCTCAGAAGACTCTGTATTGTTAAGAATTGGTTCCCCTCAAATTGATCAATCCAATCTCAGTCAACATCCAAACAGCCTTTTTCACAGAAGTTGATAAGCTGACGTTAAAATTTACATGAAAATGCAAAGAAACTACAAGAGCCAAATACTTGGGAAAAAAGGGGACAGCTTACTATATTACATGATCTCCAGACTTACTGTAAATCTATGCTAATCAAGACAGTATGGTGGAGGCATAAAGGTAAACATGTAGATTTATGGAAAAGAATTCACAATCCAGAAAGAAGTGGACACTGTGCTCAACTGATTTTCCACTAATATGTGAAGGTAACTCAGTGAGGGAAATGGTATTTTTCCAAGCAATGGTGTTAGAATTATTAGATATCCATATGGTAAAAATCAAACTTTCATCCTTTCTTCATCACACCACACTAAAAAGTTAACTCAAAATGAATCACAGAAGGAAACAAGAGGAAACTTTTGTGATATTAGGACAGAGAAAGATTTCTCAGATGGAAAAAGTAATAGCCATTAAAAAATTGATACATTGGACTTTATAAAAGTATGAAACTTCTGGTGTTCAAAAGATACCATTTCAAGAATGAAAAGGTAAGCTATACACTAGGAGAAAATATTCACAATCTTTGTGTCTGATAAAGAACTTGTATACAGAATATATAAAGAACTCCTACAACACAATAATGATAAAGTAAAGAACCTAGTGAAAATAAGGTAAAAAAATGAGGATACTTCACCAAAGAAGATATACAAATGGCTATTAAACACATGAAAAGATGCTCAACATCATTAGTCATCAAAGAACTGCAAATTAAAATGACAATGGTCAAAAGGAGTTAACATTTCTTCTTTTTTTTTTTTTTAAAGATTGGAACCTGAGCTAACAGCTGTTGCCAATCTTCTTCTTTTTTTTTCCTTCTTCTTCTCCCAAGAGCCCCCCAGTACATAGTTGTATATTCTAGTTGTAGGTCCTTCTGGTTGTGCAACATTTCTAATCTTTCTTATTTTGATGACTATCCCAGAACAATAACAGTACCACACACCCCACACTCTCATCTCCACCCATTCTTTATGATGTATTTATTTATTTCCCAAATAGCAAGAGCAATGTGAAATGTCTTCAGTTGTCGCAACTTGGGGGAGGGGTGCCCCAGGTGTCTTGTGTGTAGAAGTCATGGATGCCGCTAAACATCCTCCTATGTACGGGACAGCCCCCTGTAGCAGAATTATCTGGCCCAAAATGTCAGTGGGGCTGAGGTTGAGAAACCCTGAGTTAGGTGATCTGGCTATGTGCTCTCAAAACATCCTGCCCATACCCCTGTAAAACTTACCATATTGTTGATAGTTACCATTTACAAGCCTGTCTCACCTACGAGGCTGAGTAACTGAGGGCGCTTAGCTCGGTGCTGCCCGGTACATGCTAGGAGCTCATTCTATGTTTCGCTCATACAACTTATCCAACTACATTTTACTGAGACTTTCCCAGGTGCTGGACTCAGTTCTAGGCTAGAGCACAGTGATAAACAAGATTAAAAAGAAATCCCTGACCTCATAAAGCTCAACTTTTGTTGGGCAAACCGACATTGAATAAGTAAAATGTAGATAAACAAGCTCATTCCAGGCTGTGATGAATCTTACACTGGCAGTAAGACAGGTGAGGAGACTGAGAAACCAGGGGAGGCTGCTTTGGATAGGATGGCGAGGAAAGTCTTTCCGAGTAGGTGGGCTTCCAGCTGACAACTGAAGGCTGAGAATGAATTAGCCGCACAAAGAGCTCGGGGAAGAGTTTTCTGAGCAGAAAGAAGGGCAAGGACTCTTGACAGATGTATGTGTTATAGATGAAGGGATGAATACATTCATACATTGATTAACAGCATTTCAACAACAACTTACTTTGCAATCTACATTACAACTTTTTTGATATTTCCCTCTCAGTGCTTTTCCCCACTTATCAAGCAAGTGAGAATATAAAATTCTAAGTGCATTTCCTTCTTTAAGAAATTGTGTTGTGTATCTGTCATTTGTACACATAAATTCATAACCAGGCAAGCATGCCTTGGCAGTCCTATTAAATTGTGTACATATGAGTTATGAATGAGTTTGTTTACTAGGTCCAAGAATTGCACATATCCCCAGGGCTAAGAAATTCTCAGGAAGTCTCTGCCAACTCCAGAAAATTATAGTCTTACATGAATCCCACAAGGAGGGAGAAGGGATTATCTTATCATCCCTGTGCTTTTTCCTACCATATAGTAAGCAATTGCTGCTAGAGCGACAAATACCAGAGAAGAAGAAAATTGATAAAAATAACACTCACTTCTCACAGATCTTTTTTTCCCTCAGAAGCTCAGAGAACTATATTCAAAATGAAAATGTAGAGGTGACATTGAGAAGTTGGACAAGTAAAAGAATTGAGGGGCTTGTAAATGAGAGACACATCAAGTAACACCTGTTTCTCTCCCTGCTATGACAGGCTGTGTGTAAATGGTTCAACTGGACTTGGATGTCTGAGGGTATTCAGTGTGACATATCAGCTTCCCAGAGAAGACTAGAGAGAAAGAACAACTCTGTGGTCACAATATATGCCAAAATTATACAGCACAGTTTCAGAGAAGGGCTTGAAAGAAAATTGGAGATCAGTAATGGGCTCTCCCCTAGATATTACTCTTTGGTTCTCAATTCAAGATGGAGGCAGGGTTATGAGCTGTATACTTGCATGTTGCCTGTCTAAAGCATATGTAAAAATGCTACTCATTGGCTGAATTCATCTTTCCCACTTGAGTGCAGGCTCCTCTACAGATAGAATTTCAAGAGGGCACCCGTCCACACACCAAAAACCCTGGTAATTTAAAAAAAGGTCTCCCCACTTACTGAAAAATCCACTATCAGAACTTAATTTAGATGAAAGCACTGAATTCTGTTAATGTGAAAATAACCCTGGTAAACGAATTTTGCATCCTTTCTGGAAAGTAGTTTTTGATAACGATGAGACAGTGTGAAAGCACTGAGCACGTAAGACGGTAGGAAAGTGGAGAAAAGACACCAAATGGTGAGCCTTAATCACCACAAGTAAATTTCCCCTACCTCAAAATTTTTGTTGTGGAAAGTTTTGTCTCTCTGTTGTCGGTTTAGGTTTCTGGCAATTTGGCAAGCAAGATATATGAGACAGAATGATTCAGAGCATATACAGGAAACTTCCAAGAGACAGTGGTTTAAAAAACAAAGGAGTTAACTCTCTTTTATACAAAAAGAATTTCCTACTCAAGCTGCTATTGTGGCTCCTCAGAATCATCAAGAACCAGGACAATTATGGTTTTCTGATCAGTCATTAAAGATACACAAATTTTTTTAGTGGACCAAGATGGCTGCGAGAGCTCCAGTCATCCCACTGACATTCTAAGCAGCAGGACGGGGGAAAGAAATCAGCTAAGGAGAATCCCAGAGGTTCAACACATTACTGCTGACAGCTATGTGAGGAGCACGTAGTCAAACATGCAGACCTCGATCCAAGAGGAAATGGGAACTGTGTCTTGTACTAGAGATAGCTTTGATCAGTATCTTTTACTGAGAAGGAAAGAGAATTTGGATATTGGGGAAGGCAGTGAGCAGGTGCCACACCACTTTAGAGAATATAAAATCATTAAACTACAAAACATTTATAAATTTCGGATAAAATATAATAAATGTGCTCTTAAAATTCATTTCTGAGACTTCCATATCCATCCAAGATGGAGTAACAGGAACCAGACTTACCCTCCACCCAAAACAACCAAGAAAAAAACAAACAAAAAAAAAACCCCAGGACTAATGGTTTTCAAGGACTTGAAGCAATGAAGGACAGCAATCATTGAGAGAACAGAAATGAGGTGAGCTCTGTGATTGCCCCAACTTATTGCCTTGAGTTTCCAGGTCATAGCACCAGCAGGGAACCCAGGCAAATCCTGGGGGACACGCTGGGTTCAGGAGATGAAGCCGAGAGTCTGGAAACCAAGACAGCTAGAGTTTGCAGACCAGAGTACTGGAGATGAGAGAGCTTCACAGAGAGAACTCTGACGTCTGCAGAATCCTCCTGCAGCATTCAGCAGACTACTGACAGTACATCAACGTGAAGAAATCATCCAAAATTAGGACAGGAACCAAATCAGAGCATTAGAGAGTGTTGCTTGGCATTCACAAAGGGCTGGCAATACTGTCTGTTCCTACCAGGCGGACTGGAAAAACCATAATTCACAGGGCAATGGGTAACAACCTCAGGAAGTTGCCTTAGTAGTTGAGAATAATTCCATTGAGCACTACTCTGACCTGGGAAACAAACCATGAAAGGATCATATTGTTTGTATCCTTGTTTTTAAATTCATTGGCTCCCAGAACAAATCTCAAAAATATGTATAGGAATACAAAAATAGACACCTAACAAGGTAAAGTTCCAATATCTGGCATCCAATCAACGAATGAGTGAGTTTAGCAAGGTTGCAGAGCATAATTTAATATGCAAAAATAAATTGTATTTCTATACACCAGCAGTGTACAACCAGAAATTGAAATAAAAACGCTATTTCAGAGTCCGGCCCCATGCCTAGTGGTTAAGTTCGTGCGCTCCGCTTCAGCAGCCCAGGGTTTCACCGGTTGGGATCCTGCGCAAGGACATGGCACCGCTCATCAGGCCATGCTGAGGTGGCGTCCCACATGCCACAACTAGAAGGACCCACAACTAAAATATACAACTATGTACTGGGGGGATTTGGGGAGAAAAAGCAGAAAAAAATAGAAGAAGATTGGCAACAGTTAGCTCAGGTGCCAATCTTTAAAAAAAAAACAAAAACACCATTTCAAACAATAGCAAGAATATGAAATACTTAGGGCTAAAGTATTCACATCTGTCCAAAGATGTGAAAGACCTATATCCTGAAAACTGTAAATGACTGGTTCATGTGGCCCGAGTGGCAGAGACACTTCATCTTAGCCTGGGCATATTGCAGAGCCTTTTCTTTGGGTCTCTTAGAAAATGGAAGCCTTCAGAGTCCTCCAATAAATGGGACAAAGCAGCGTTCTGTAGTACAGTACATATTTTCTCCAACATCCAGAGGCCCGCCAAGCACAGTGCCTCTTTTCTTGTGGCAGGAGGTGTGAGGTGCAGCAACATATTCTTCATCCCAGTGGGGAACATCCCAGCACTGCCTAGTCCATTGACTCCAGAAAACTTTACCAATATGGTAGATTCCTGAATCTCCATGGGGCTTATCTCCCACTTTCTGCTACTGGGGCATCATCCAGGGTACTTCCCACTTCTTGCTCAGAAGATCAAATTAGTATGATATCTTCAATATAGTGGACCAGTGATGTTCCATGAGATATCAAGATGACTATAGTATGTAGACACATTATGACAGAGAGCAAGAAAGGCAGCATAGCTCTAGGTCAAGACAATAAGTTTGTCCTTGCCACATAAAATCAAACTGCTATTGACCCTTTCTACTGACTGAAATTGAGCAAAACACATTTACCGAATCGATAGTTGGATACTGAATACCGCTGGCTATGTTGATCTGCTCCAACAAAGCTGCCATATTTGTCGTGGCAGCTGCAAGTGGGGCTACCACCTGTTTACAGTTACAGTATTCTAATAGTATCCATGTTTTTTCACAGGAGCAACACTTAAACCTTGAGATGATGGGGAGCACCACCCCGACATCCTTTCAGTCTTGTATAATGGCACTAATCTTTGAAATTCTCCTTGGATGGTATTGCTTTTAATTTACTCTCTTTGACAAGGGTGGTGGCAATTTCAGAGTCTTTCACTTGCCTCTTGCTAGGATTAGGGTCCTTGCTTCTCAAGCCTATGGTCAAATGTAAAAGTTCTGTTTGTGCCAGGAATATTTATTCCAATTACACATTCAGGACCAGGAAAATTACCACAAGATGGATCTGTGGACTCACTGGATCCACTGTAAGATGGACTTGGGCCAGGACTCCATTTGTCAAATAGCCTGCATAAATTTTACTTTATCCCTGGCCCTCAAAAAGTCTGAATATTTTCCTTTCTCCAGTGGACAGTTAGCCTGGAAAAAAGTCACAGGTCTCCCTGGGGAAGGACTGGAGAGAGATATACTTGTGATGACACTGCAGGAACTTCCTCAAGGGCACACCCTCTGCTTCAGTCGGTTGGCTCTGGGTTGGTGAACTGGCTTAGGTTGCAATTTCCTATTATAATAGCTGACATCAGCCCACTACTCACCAGCTCTCATTTTAAAAAACTGTTGTTGTTGTTCTACAAATGAGGTAACACCTTAGTCCATTGTCCTTCTATTTTGACCCTAGAAACATCATGATCTAGTAGCTACCACTCTACATTCCTGTGGATCAAGGCACCCTGATCGTTATTTCACTCTTTCTGTCCATTGCTAAGGTGACCAAGGATTTACTGTCAAAACCAGGGCACTTTGGAGATTGAAAGCTGGCACTATTAATAATTATACTGGGAGAACACACAAAAACTGTCCTGAGCAAACTATGACATATGTTGACCCTACTCATTATGGTATTTAGAGCCATCTTGCCTCTGATGACTCAGTGCTGCCACCTGGCTTCTGCTCTTTCTTAATCCCTTTATCCTCCTGAATTCCAAGGACCCCGCACCATCCACTCCAGCCTATACAAGAGGACAACGATTAAACTTCTCAAAGGTGTTGGTGACTCCTTCACAGGCACAGTCTTTATTGCCTTTGGAGAGGGAGCATCCTTTGGGACCTCTCATGAGCTGCTGGATGGTAGGTCCTCAGGAATTACACAGTAAAGCTATTCTAACATTCCCATATCCCTTTCCCAATCTCATGCCAAGGAAATTCCGGCACCTCCACTTCATTTACTGCAGGCTATTGCTGATCTGGACTCCATAGAGCCATCCCAGCAGACTGTGAGGACTGGGTCCAGGTGTCTTTGCCAAATAATTGGATCCTGAGTCATAGGTGAGTGTCCCATATCAATAATTCTCTTCTATCTAGCCTTATATTTCACAGTCCTCTCTGGTCCAGCACTCTAAAGACCTGGTCCCTCACATGTTCCCCTAGCTCATGCCTGTATATATGATCCATATTATACAATTCCCTGAACATGTAAGCTATTTCTTCCTGGAGCAGATTACTTCCTCATCCAACTTGTGCTGAAATCTGACCCTTGTTTTCAGCCTGGGGGAATGGAGTGGGGGAGGGGGTGAGCTAATAATTGGCACCACCTTATGAGACACCTGCTATAGTGGAGGTCATTGCCTGGTCTCCAGGTACGAGAAGGCCTCTCTCCCTAGCAAGTGGGGGGTCTGCTTCTGCCGTTCTAGGGGGCTTAGAAGAATTTAGGCATTTCAGACTCAGGTTCACCTATCTGAATGCCCCAGCTCTAGATTTCAGGACCCCATTCTTTTTCTATCAAGATGCTGTCTTTCACAAAGGAACCTGTCAAGTTCGCGCAGTCCCCTTTGCGGCACGGCCACCCTTAGAAACAGACTCAGGGCCTGGTTCTCCCACAGTCTCCCTTGTGGCTGCAGGAGTTGAGCGTTGTCTTATAAACTGCTCGGGAGGCTGTATCCGTCAGGGTCTGAGTGTTTCCTCGCCCTTAGTGCACAGTCACGAGACGGGATGGCTGCAGCGCCTCTTCGAGGAAAGCTTAGAGGAAGATTTATAGTATGTGTTGTGGCCCGGTTGCAGGGGGCTTTCCCAAGGGACCCAGCTTCTTCTTCAATCAAAGGGCTTTAAGATGGAACTGACTTAGGTCTCCGAGCTAAATGAGGGGCTTTGACTCTCCATTGTGGTTACTCGAGTCAGCGTTCTGGCCATGAGATCTGGATTTTTCTCCATGTTGTAAGGATCAAGGAACATTTTAGTAGAAATGTTTCCTTTCAGTGGCTGGTGGCCAAACATTTTGATTATCCCTTCATCTGTGATGCTTATCACTGGAAATGTGTCTCTATTATCTCTTGGAGGTAAGTGCTGCCAAGTGGCTCTGCTATGCCGGGATTCCAGCATCCTCACTGAAACCAGGGGACCCATTGCAAAGGCAGCGTCAGCCTGGTCTGCGGAGGACAAGGACCACAAAGCTATTCTAGGATGCTGAGGGTCATCTCGCCAATGTATTGCTAATGCCCTGGTGAAGGAAGTGTCTTCTGAGGTGTCCAGGATGATGGCATGAGGGTGGGCAGGGGCGTTAGCGTACAGGTCACTTACGATAAATCTACTCCAACATCCGCCTCCTCTGAAACCTTCAAATGCCCTCCTCTGCCTTATGTGGGGAAGTTCCGCATCTCCATCTCAGTGAACGCGGGCCGCCATTGAACCCAAGTTCTGCCAACCAACCAGGCAAACCATTAGAACCACTTCTGGATGTGAAAGATAACATGTTACATCCATAATCTCTAGGAATGCTACTCCTTTCAATTTATTTGACTCAATGCAGTTATATAACAAAGTATCTTAAGGAGCTGGTTAATCAGATATCGAAAGATGGAAAAGGCAAAAGGAAAACATTGACATAGCACAGAAACAAGAGCACAGAAAGGAGCTGCCATTCCAAGGGCTGGGCACAAAGGACCGAGGCCAGACTGATGAAGCGTGGAAAGCTCCGTGCCACAGGAATCCGGCCTCTGTGGAGGGGGCTGGAGGCGGGCGTTTCTGCGGGGGGATGTGGACAGGCCCAGAACACGAAACGGGAAGGAGTGCTTGTTTCTCCTCCTCCAGGCTTCCAGTCTCCCTCTAGTGCTCCCTTTCGGAAAAACCTAACAGGGAGCCTGCTGCTAAAACAGAAGTACAGCTCAGAGAGCATCACAAAGCAAGGATATACAGAAAAGTGGGCTTGGAGCTGAGAAACAACAGCCTAGTAAGCAGCAAGGTGCCCCTCAGACTGGCACAGAGGCAGCTGGCTCAACCTGACCTTATTTGGGTTGCCCAGTGCCGGGAACAGGTCCAGTCTGCTCCATACTCCTTATGCCTCAAATTGTTCCCATATCCCCTAAGATCTAATATGTGTTACACCCACAGCACATGCCACAGCCTCAGTTCCCCCCATAGCTCATCCCAATTAACCCTAGATGAAAGCCTTATGATTCAGATGCTGCTGCAAGCAGGAGTCATCGCCACCTCCACTGACCACCAGCCGCAGGGTCCCTATTGACATCGGACCAGAGAGAAACACCACTCCAGAATCCTCTCCTGAAGGGTCTGCTTTCAACGGTTATCCCTGGTGCCAGGGGTTCTCAGCTGAGTTCTCCAGAGCATAGAGCCTGAGGCAAACCTTCCTCTATTGCCACTTTACCTGAGAGTACGAGCCCAGGAGAGAAGGAAAACGGGAAAGAGGCAGGGGAGCAGGGAGAGTCACCCCGAGGTATGTTACTGAGCGTGCTTGAGCCAATGAGATGCTTGACTCTGCAGGATCCTGGGAGTCTGTGAACTACTACGTTTCAGGACAGCCTGGGGGATGGTGGGAGCGAGGGAGGTACATCATTTTTCTGCTGGCTCCCGTGTCCCTTTGCTGTAAGATTCCCTCTCTGTGATTCTCTTTAAGATTCACTTTCCTGCAATTCTGGTTTGAATGCACAGGTGCTGAGCCCCTCCTAGAGCATCCAGTAGCCACAGGCACCCTGGAGGCAGGAGGTGAAAGTCACATGGCCTGGGCAAGGGACGAGGCACTGCCTGGTTAGAGTGAGCCATGGTTTGTGCTGGAGCAGTCACCGTAGGAGCAGCCGGGGGAAGGTAATAGTGCAAAAGGGCCCTGGGGAGGCTGAAGACATCTGAGTGATGTCTGTTACAAATATTGTGTATAACAACAAAAGATGGGAAACAACCCAAAAGGCTAGCAACAGGAGAACGGCTGAACAAAATATTATGCAATTAATATTATGTAGCTGTAACAAAAAATTAGAAAGCATTTTATGTACTGTTATGGAAAATCTATAAAATATATTACTAAGTGAAAAAGAAAGGTACAGATGAACATTTACAATATGCAACCTTTCATTAAACAGTAGGAAAATGAGGGGGCCGGCCCAGTGGTATAGTAGCTAAGTTCACATGCTCTGCTTCAGCAGCCCAGGGTTTGCAGGTTCAGATCCCAGGTGTGGACCTACACACCGCTCATGAAGCCATGCTGTGGCAGCATCCCACATACAAAATAGAGGAAGACTGGCATAGATGTTAGTTCAGGGAAAATCTTCCTCAGCAAAAAAATTAAAAAATAGGAAAATGAAAGTCTATATCTATTAGTACATGCATGAAGAAACTCTGGAACGCCACATGTGAAACCAAAAAGAGTCTTCACCCGTGGGTACCATGGTGAGATCTGAGCATATGAGGACAGGTATGGGAAGTCTGGTTTCCACTATAACGTCTTGTACTTTTGGGCTTTTGAGCCATGAGAATGTATTAGCTAAGCATTCAATATAAGGAAATGAGGGTAGGGGGTGGGGTTGAGGAAGTTTTAGAGAACACCCAAAAAAACAAAAAGTAGGGAAATAACTATCACGGTCTCATAGACACAAAACGCTGAAATAGACAAACATGACAAGGATAATAAAGATGAGGGACTATTTTTTTAAAACCCAGAAGACCCTGTTCTTGGAAAAGTTTAATAAGATAGTCGTGCAAGACTAATAAAAAAAAGAGAGAATATGAAAAAAAAATACAGAATGAAAAAAGTGATAAAAATGCAGATGCAATAATACAAACAGGTGCATGCCAACAAATTTGAAAACTTGGATGAAATGGAAAAATAAGATGCTAAAATTAAAAAGTGAGAATTTTAGGAAAACACTAAGAATTAAAGAAACTGAATTGGTAGTCAAAGACCGCCACTCCACCCCATCGCACCCCCGAATTATCCCAGGCCTGAATGGCTTTCCAGTGGGTTCTACCAATATTTCACGGGGAGGTTAGTTCCTATTTGATGCAGGTTTTCCTAAAGTTGCAGCAAAAGCTGCCGAGAACATTTTATGAGGCTAATAAAATCTTGACCCCAAAAACATAAGGACAATCAAGAAAAGAAAATTACAGACCGTTTCTCTTATCAACATACCTTCGAAATTCAAGCAGAATCTGACCACGTATTACCTCCTAACCATCCAAGCTGCCACCATCGCTCATCTGGACTTTTGTGACAGGACCACCCCGTTTCTACGCCTGGCCACTGTCATCTAGTCTCCACGGTGGCAAGAGTGGCTGTTAAAAATGGAAGACATCGCTTTCTCGTTTCTTTCGGGTATCTCTTCATACAACAGGGCTTCATCTCCTTCCACAGCCCCATCACTCTCTCTCCTTTGCTCTGCATTATTTTGTTTTACTTATTGCCACCAGATCCATTATATGTTGCTTTGTTTGTGCTTTGCTGTCTCTCTCCCCACTCCAGAGTTACATTTCACGAGACCAGGGATTTTGTTCTGTTGCTACTGTTTTTTCTGTACTTAAAAGAGTGGCTGGCACAGAGTAGATACTCAAATAGTTGCTGAGGAATGTCATTTACGTAAATAGAACTACATGGAAAATAACACTGTACATGGTACAGTATTTTCATATATGTGAAAGTCCCAGAGACACGCATATAAATGCTAGCTGCCAAATGCAGGAGGAGGTGGTCAGGACATGGGGTAGTGTTTTATTTCTATGTTGAGTGATAGGTATGTGGGAATTTGTTATATTATTTTCCTTACCTTTTTTGGGGGTACCTGAATAGTCAGGATATTAAAGGCCAAGAGTATAGACTCGAGAGCCTGACCAAGTGGGTTTGAATTCTGTCTCTGCCATTTAGAAGCTGTGTGACCTGAGAAGTTGCACTTAACCTCTCTGGGCTTCAGCGTCTTCCTCTGTAACAGGATGATCACAATATCCATCTTATCAGTGAATATATGCAAAGCACTTAGGAGACAGTCAGTGCTCTGTAAGACTCTTCCATGTTTCCTACTACTGTGTTCAAATTCAGTAGAGGATTCTACTCTGAGCAACAAAATACAACAGCCCCTCTTGGCGTGACCCATCCTTGCATCTTAATGAGCACAGAATAGAAGAAAGAGACATGTTTATGTTTAGATTTTGGCCATGCTACTTACTAGCTCTGTGGCCTTTAGCAAGTTCTTTCCCCTTTGTGTTCCTCAGTTACTTCTCCTGAAAGATGGAACTAATCATTTACTATTTCACCAGCAAACATTGATCGAACATCCACTATGTTCAAGTACATGAGACAACGTCTAACAGATAATGTTGTTAACACTTGCTGCCTGGAACAATGCTAAGGTCTGCGTGATAGCGATAGCAGATACAAAGACCCTGTTATTCAAAGCCTTCCATCCTGGTGGTGGAGACTGTTGGGCCCCTAGATAACGCGTAATGCAGTGCAAAAAGTTCAGCAACAGAAATAGCGTAGAGAAGGGAGTGGTTACAATATGACAGAGTCCAATAATGTTAGTGCACAATCTGCATTGTGCTAAGCTCACAGTGAACAAATCTGAGTTGTCCCCGTGCCCCCTTTGGTGGTCTATGGACATTAAGTGCAAAAAAGAGACAATGGGAAGCAATTAACAATCATGATGCATTTAAGAATGAGTTTTTAACTAGAAAGAATATTAAATCACATAAACTACCATAAGGAGGGTTTACTATTTATATTTCAACACCTGAAAAACAGAAGGGAGGGGCCGGCCTGGTGGTGTAGTGGTTAGGGTCGTGCTCTCTGTTTTGGTGGCCCGGGGTTCACAGGTTCAGATCCTGGGTGTGGACCTACACAATGCTTATCAAGCCATGCCATGGCAGCATCCTACACATAAAATAGAGGAAGATGGGCACAGATGTTAGCTCAGGAGTAATTTTCCTCAAGCAAAAAGAGGAAGATTAGCAACGCATGTTAGCTCAGGGACAATCTTCCTCACCAAAAAACAAAAACAAAAACAAAAACAAAAACCCAGAAGGGAAAATTCTGATAACAAGTGAAAAGCATTACGGCATCCATATACTATTGAGCATCATAAATTGAAATTAGTCCTAAGAACTAACAGTGTATGAGAAGCATTTACTGCCAGCCATGTGGAAATATTTAGCTTCTCAATATAAACCAAGAAATTATTTTTCCACTGTTTTCATTTCCTCTATGTTTCCATACAAATAATTCCCTAAAAATGCACATTTCAAAGTATCCTGATTTCTAAAAGTGCCACTGGACTCAAATGACATTTTATTGAAACAAAAAGTCCTCTACTGATAATAATTTAGTCAAAAGAAAACAAGGTTTTAGTGTTAGCAAATGGAGAAGGCACTGACCTGTCCTGAGTGTTTCAGCTGAGACATCCACGATCTCTGTTAAGTTTTCATCTTTCTATGCCTCAAGTAGGGCACACACAAGCACGATTACAGATCGGGTGGAATTTGTCTTCCCAGCTCCTGTGTCTAGTACTTGAAGGGCTCTGCCTGCCACACCAGCAAACAGAGCAGCCTTGGAGGCTGGGATGGGACACTCGGGGGCTGAAGCTGTATCCAGAGGGAGCGACAAAGTTCTGTACTTGGAGATGCTTTGCGTCCACATCCTTTTGAGAAGTTGATCGTAGACTCGAACGCTCTCAGGGAATAAGACATATAGAAGCAATGAATTTCTGGAAGCAGAACATAGTGGTGACAGCATGGGCTCTGGAGCCAGACTGCCTCAGTTAGAATCCTGGTGTTGCAACTTAACTGCTGTAGGACCTTGGGGAAATTATTTAAACTCTCTGAGCCTCATTTCTTCAGTGGTAAACTTGATGATGATAATCCTCATCTTCTAAGGTTGTTATCATGATTAAGTGGGTTAGTATTTACAAAGAATTTATCATAGTTTCTGAAATAAAGTGTTATTTAAGTACTGTTTAAATAGGAAATAAGTAAACCAGTGTAATCCCACTGTGGTAATGACAGACTGAGTGATTACTGAACATAGTTAAAATTAACCAGAGGATATTTTTGAAAAAATTTTTCTTAGAAGCTTTAAAGAGCTAACTGGACAGTGATGAGCTACTGGGCCAACATCTGGGTAGTGGAAGGACTTCAGAACTATGGGCCTGGGATCTGAGACGATTTTGTCCTGGGGAGTATTGCCAATGTGAGAGGTGGCTAAGAAGCTGGTAGCGATTTGAAAGTCTTATAAACCTCTGAGAATGAAAATCAAGTTCAGGGGCCAAAATGTTTAGGGACGCTGTTACCACTTCCCTCATTTTAGACTTCCTTTTTGTGTAAGAATAAAATGGAAATTAATGGCCCTCACTTGGAATAAAGCCTGGTTTTAAGTCATCGAAGTGTCTCCCAAACTCTTGAGGTTGAAAAAAAGATGAAGGGCGTTATTGATGGTTACTGCCCTCAGATACCTGACTGAAAGAAAAAATCTCTGAAGGAAGGAATCATCTGAGTCTTCAAAATCTTAGTATGAGCAAATTTTCAAACAGAATGACTATCACAGCAAAAAAGATAACAAGCACACAGGGAGATGAATCCACATAAGTGAGAATAGACAGCAGAAAGAAAACCAGAAGGACACTAGATGCTAGGATTATCAGATGAAGACAGAAAAACAGCAACGTCTACCATGTTCAAGGACATAAAATCCATGTTTGATAATTTCAGCAGAAAACTGGGAACTATAAGAATTTATATAGAAGATTTGGGAAATAATCAAATAAAAATTGTAGAATTTAAACATGCAATAATAAAAATTTAAAACTCAATGAAAGAATTAAAAAGCAGATTAGATATGAGTAAAAATAAAATTAGTGAACTGGAAAATAGAGCAGAAAAATTAAGTACAGGGGGACCATATCATGGAACAGAAGCAGTAATGACAAGACACATAAAGGATAAAGATTGTCTGACATATACTTAATTAAATTCCCAGATCGAAAGGAGAAAGATGATTGGATGGAAGCAATTTTTGAAGAGATAATGGCATAGAATTTTCAAAATTAATAAAAAACAGAAATCCACAGGTTTAATAAGCCCAATAGTCACAAGCAGCATAAATGAAAAGAAATCCACACCGAGATACGTCATATTGAAACTACACATGGAGGCAAAGACAAAGAG
This sequence comes from Equus quagga, assembly GCF_021613505.1. Classification (NCBI taxonomy): domain Eukaryota; kingdom Metazoa; phylum Chordata; class Mammalia; order Perissodactyla; family Equidae; genus Equus; species Equus quagga. The sequence goes on along the minus strand of NC_060267.1, from coordinate 3,503,575 downwards.
AAAATCTTACAGCAGCCAGGGAATAAAGAAGGATTTTCTTCAAATGAAAACAAGTATATGGATAGTTAGTGTTTCAATGGCAATAAGAAAAACCAGAAGGACAGTAAAATTATTTTCCTTCAATGAACTGAAATAACAAAACTTTTAAACTAGAATTCTATACCCAGTGAAAATAACTTTCAAGAATGAAAGTAAAATACAGGGTCAGAACTAGGGAGAGGCAGGGGAGACCCCTGCTTTCAGGTCCCCATGCTGCAGGGGCATGAGCCTGAGAGCGAGCACCTCCTTACATTTTGCACGCTGGGCACCTTGATTGCCTCACTCTGGTGCTTTCACTAGCACACTAATGAGATTTTCAAAAGAAAAACACCTAGAGAATCTACAAAAAGAATGCCTTAACTAAAAGAAATTTTATAGAACATTCTTCAAAGAGAAGAAAATTAATCCTCTGTGGAAGACAGAAATGTAGAAAATAATAAAGGACAAGAAGTTGTGACAATGTAGTTCAGTGCAAGCTTCACATTGAGAAGATCTGGGAATGGTGGACAAAATATTTTACAAGATGTCCCCTTTAAAGAATCGGAGAGCTGACCTGAGAGTAAAGAATTTCAGGGCTAGCATTTAGAAACAGAAACCCAGTATGATAAGCCTGATATTTGGTGCTGCTTAATCTCTGAGGGTTCCTGCCAATTCTGGAAGAGGTGCTAAGACATTGAGCATGATTTTGACAGCATCATGGGACCAGGAGGACAAATATTTGAATCCAGGGTCTAAACTTCAGGCACAGGGGCCGGCCCTGTGGTCGAACAGTTAAGTTCATGCGCTCTGCTTCAGGGGACCAGGGTTTCGCCGGTTTGG